>NC_025999.2:50794303-50973908 GCF_000442705.2 Elaeis guineensis | reverse complement strand
GATCAGAAGAAATGATGGATGGTGGAGAAAAATCTGATGAAGACTCTCTTCTTTTTTATTTTTCTCTCACCCAAAATCTTAGAACAGTTCTAGGTCACTCACCTGAGAGGAGATCGGTCTCCTCTTTTGTTCATGCCAAGGAAGAAGGAAACCCACCCAAACCTCATGCCCCAAAGAAATATTTTTGACCCTCTTTCTCTTCGGTATCTCATAGTGAAAGGCTCTCTTGGTTTGGAACACAAAATTGTGGTCTTTTTATGGTTGTCGCACAAACCAGATAAGATAGAATAAGGGCTTGAGTTTGTTGCAATTCAAACTATTTGAAATTTTAATTTGACTCCAACTTTTTCTCACCCTTATCTGACTTAAAAAGAGACTTACCAAAGAAAATTAGACATAAAAAACCATCAAGAAGACTCCCTTTTTCTGCACACAATGAGCCCCTTCAAAAACAGCCAACGTGTGGAAGGACATGGATAAGGTTTTAAGTTGAAATTTAAATCATTTTTCAATTTAAATTATTTTTCAATTTAAATCAAAATCAATCAATTTCTATCCTTAATAGATGACAAAGAAGGATAATTTTCTAATTTTCTCATACACAAACAAATTTTGTACGATGAGAAAAGATGTGAGATAATTTGGGTGGCGCAAGGGAGAGAGTCCCACTCATTTGGGACTCTAGGATTTAACTAATTGGGTTTCTTTTAAATCTAATCTAATTAGACCTAAATAAAATATGATGAATCTAATCTAATTAGACTCCTACAACCTCAATTAAATTTGATCAAATCAATAAATTAATTGAGCCATGGATCTGGTAAAATCAAGATCATTTATCCCTTACCAATTAGGTCATCTCATAACCTAATCAGACTTGACCTGATTGAATCCAATTCAATCAAACTTGATCCAGACTTTAATGCTCGATCAAATTGAACTAATTAGTAATCTAATCACTAATTAATCCTTCATTAATGATAGAATCTGAGTCTAGTGGGACTCTTCAGCAGTGTCTCCGTTCAGTGGGACTCTTCAGTAGAGTCTCCATCCAGTGGGACTTTTCAGATTAGTCATGTGATCAGAGAGAAACTTATAATGTGTGTGATCCTATAGGTTCAAACCTAAGCCAGTAGCACTGAAACTATTTTCTATATCAATCAGAGTAACCATCTAGCAATAGTACCCGACGTCCAGATTGGCCAAATATATGCAAAGCAACACTTAAGAACCTATTTGGATATAGTTACCATATAATTCATTCCTTTGACTCTTGATGTTAGGATGACTTAGAGTTTAAACTATCAACTCTTAATAGTACATCTATCATGTATCTCAAGCTAATAAATCCTGTGACTCCTCACAAAGATTGTCCTGGCCAAAGTCTTACTAAATTAAAATATAAAGCATTCTCTCCAATCTTTTGGAGTCGTCAATTCCATCTTAACTCACGCAACGACTTCACAAGTACTTGATTATACTCAGAAACCTTTCGATCCTGAATTAAAAATTCAGATAGTCTGATACCAAAACACAGTGAGTTGCTTGCAAGTCACCCTGGTGATCTCAGATCAAAGGGACACTTATACCCATATCCCTTCGGAGTGACTCTTGACAGTCGAGTGCTCTAGAGTTGGTCACGTTTAGTAAAATATACTCCTACATTTTATCTATATGCCATACCAATATCTTCACGCTCCTTGATTAAGAGAACGACCAATGATATATGGCACACAATGATCTATACTTGATATATCTATCATCCTAGTAATAGCATATCATTTGATCACGAACTCATTTAAGGACTAAACGATAAATTTTTCTTTATTGATTTAAAATAGTCCTAAGGACTTTCATTATCACATAGACATTTGATATAGAAGATGTACAAGCTTATGATAAAGATTATCAAATAAATATTTTATTAATTAATTCATATACAATTACATTAAATAGCACAACCGTCAACAAGTTGATGATTGATTTTGGGATACATTTTTCTATATTATTCTGTCTGATAGTGAGATATATCGTGATCTCCATCATAGTATCATCGAAACTCTTTTCGATGGATTGAAATGATTCCAACTCACCTCAACAAGGATTGTTAATCTGAAAATGATCCAAGTAAGTTCTCACAATGTATTAGTGATGCCTAGCACCATGTAATGGCAACCCAATAGAATAGAAAAGATGAACCCCAAGGTGCAGTTATCGTGTGATGCAATCCCTCTATCATGAGTTCTAACTAGATGAAGGTCATGGAGAACTCGTCAAACTCCATTGTCAGTCATATGTCAGATTGGCTCGACTCGAGTTCATCTATGAATCTCGTGAAAACTCTTTTTCAGTATTCATACTTACTCTAGCTAGAGATTTTTTGAACATAGTCTTGCGAATTGCATAGGACTTCTCTTTATCTATTAAGGTCGATAGATTCCATCTAGGTGCATCCTACTCCAAATAGCGAATCTGAACCTACAATAGCCAACATACATAGCAAGAAGCCAAATGGCTAGGAACCAAGAGAACATGCAGTCAAACTATGTAGCCTCACTATGAATAGCTAACACATCGTAGGTCAAAGTACCAGTCACACTACTGCAATATCGAGAAAATCACTGATGAGTGAGTAGACATCCAAGTGATTTCTCATGTTGGTCATGCTCAGTGCAAGTTGTTCTCTAACAACCACCTGCATTCTCACTCTAGTTTCTCTACACTATAGACTCGAGACTCATCTGCCTCATAAAGAAGGTGATCTGTACATCAATCTTGAATGGATTGATCACTGTCCTCTGTGATAATCCTTCGATCAGGAGCATTTAGAAATTAACCACTAATGATGTATGTCTCAAATTCTCAATATCTTGAGAATATATAAAATCATCTTTATTAATTTTTAAGATAAATCATGGACACATATGACATGATTGGTTATAAAGACTGCCCATCAAGTACAAAATATGTCCGAGAGAAAGGTATGTGTCAGCCAAGATTGGCTTCTATAACACATATCTAACAAATTTTCACTTGCACTAAAGTCAATCTGCTATATGCCTGAGCCCCATCTTCTGAAAATAAGCTTCGATGTTTAGCTGGCTAAGTAACTCGAGCCCACCACATCTTATGTAGAGTCTACTCTCTGCACTTCTATATATTTCCACTTAAGGTAATTGCGTATATCTCTGCTCTATGTGCATGGACTTCTGGTGAGACCTTGGCTCCTTAGCAAGGGCTATGGACCATTATCTTTGCAATACAATGTCATAGCATCAAAATAGTATGACATCTAGTTCCACAACTATTATAAGAATCAGAATGCATCCTGCACATCTATAGTAATTTAGCTTCCATTAGTCGATTGTCTGGAACCCTTCCAACAAACCGAACCAATATAACTCAAGAATACATGTCGATGTAGATATTCTACCATCAACATCAGTGTATCCTCCTACTCTTAGCTCTAACCCTTCTTCAAAGATGAGGAATAATCTCTTAGTGCTCTCAAGTACTTAGAGATACTTTTCACAGTAATTCAATGCTCCCAGCCTGAATTCGACTAATATCTGCTCATGACTTTCACAGCAAGATATACCAAGTCGAGTATATAGCATGGCATACACTTATGCCTAAGAGGATAACGGATCCCTCTTGGAGGTTTCAATACTGAACCCTTTCAGCACCTCTTTTATATTCTTATCTATGAAAAACAAACATCCTTTCAGGATCTATCTCTATAGACCTTTATTTTAAGAATGTTTGACCTAGGTCTTTGATAAGAAATTCTATATGTAACCACATCATAACCGATATCAGTATGGGACCCTCCCACTGACCTTCATGTAACTACATGATTCCTCGTATCATGTCGTTGTAGATTTTGGGATCATCACTATGTTCTCAATCTCCTTCAAGAAATACTTTCTTTGAATCTTTTGTAAGAATACCAAGTACCTTTCTAAAAGATGGAAGATCTTACTAGATCTACGAGGTGGAGAAGGTACTATATATACTGGCTCATCTTAAATAGGTTGTATAGATCCTGTGACTCGTTCTTTAAAGATTTTCTCTTTGAGTTCATCCTCCCACTATTTTTAAGAAAATAGTATGATTGCTCACAATTACATTGTGAAGCACTGAAAAGAAAAAATAACATCCTAAACCCTTTTGAGATACCCTATAAATGAGCTCATACAGGCCTATCCTCTAATCTGTCCACCATATCATATCTTATATGGTGTGGTGAAACCAACATTAGAGGGAATCTAATTTAAATTTTAGAAATTAAATCTTATTCTTAAAAAAATAATAGTTAAATTAGTGATATTCATGATGGACCGCATCACATCTTATACAGCGCCATTGTTCCTCATAGATATCCCGTTGAGTTGAGATATATAAGGAGAATTCCATCATGAAACTATGCCATTCTCTTTAGATAATCGATAAATTTTTTATTGATATTACGTCCTCGATCTAATCAAACTACCTTTAGAGTTTTTTTATTTACTTTTTTACTTTACATCTAAATTCTTTGAATCTTTTAAAGTCTTTCAGATTCGTATCTCACAGACATATACCTATACCGTGACTATTCATCGATAAAGATGATGAAGTAGTGATAACCTCCTAATCTGGCTCATCAAATGGGCCATGCACATCATATGCATACTAGGTTAAGTATCTTAGTAGTCCTATCCTTTTCACCCATAAAGGATAGCATGGTCATTAATCCTCAAAGAGTTGATTTACAGACTAGATATGACTTAACAACCAATAAGCTCAAGGTCCATTTTCTCCGATCGGCAAATTATTTTTTCTCATACATGACCTAGCCAAAAGAACCATCTATATAATTCAGGTTATTTGATTCTGAATCTTTCAAACCCAATGGCATTCACTATTTACTCAAATAAGTTCACAAATGCATCACCATGCAAATGATAAAGAACTAATCCAAAATGATGATCACCGAGGTTAGGCGCCCACGGCCATAGTGCAACTTTTGTGCCATTGCCGACTCAAAAGAGTCACTTCACCTTTTCTCAGTCCTCTTCCTTCCTTAGACTCTATATTAAAATACATAATATGCACTAGAGTCTAATGAAAAAGAAAAAATCGTAAGATCAATGAGCAATTTGACATACCTTCCAAAGATATGTAAATGTTTCTTTAGGTTCTTCCAGGTATGTATCTCTAAACTTTTCAAGATCCTTTAGTTACCAGCATATTGACCAATTCAGTTAAGATGCTATAATATTTATTCATATAATAGTTTCACAAACTATCCGTATGAATCAAAAATTATAGGATCAAATCCATTAGCAATTTTTTATACATGGTCATATCGAGCCTTTCAAGCTTTTCAATGTCTTTGATCATCGATCATAGACAAACTGTCCATCACGCATCTCATGCACTGTGCGACTCTGATTATCTCACAACTATTGTAGATGAATCAGCATATCGTTAACACTCTACATGTCCTTATGCATACATTAGATTTCATCAACTATGAAGTCTAATTTATAGCATCTAACCTAATTATCAATGTCCAACCATTTGTCAAGTATAGCTCGTCGACTATGGATTGGACAAGCTGATGACATTGGGTTAATCTGATCAAAAATATGGCTTAATTTCTAAAAGCTAAGAACTATTCTTAGATTTCTGAGTCAGAATATGTAATTGATTTCGGTTAAGTGGTTGATATCTAGGATTCGAGCTAGCAAGTTGAAAGCTAAAGAATTGATCATAAAGAGTAAAAATTTAATTAGATGATTGTACTTGTAATAAATAAAAATACTCCCATCAATTTTTTTAGAAACTTTAAAAATAAATAAAAAATACTCCCATCAATTTTTCGAGTCTCTCATACTCCTAAAGTGGAGAAAGGAAAATTCTAACACGATGTGGTTCTAGTGGATGCTGCGGTCCCATCGATGTACGGTACCTCATCTAATAATTATTGATGATACGTGTATCAATGTGTGGATAACACTTTATCCAAATACTTCTCCAAGCATGTTGCAGCGAGTTGATCTTTAAGTCCTATGGCCTCACCTAACAGTTATTGACATATTTCTTAGTTAAGTCCAAACCATCATTCACCAACGAGTACAAAGCCGTCATTGGATCCCTCACCTAACAGTTATTGGGCCCAACCCTATCTTTACTCTGAAGCATCTAATGCCAATAGAGTAGTTGTACCTTTCCGATCAACTGAACCACTGTAACCAGTTGAAAATAATCAACATCGAAAAAGGCACCCGCATCTCTACAACAGTGGAAGACCAGTAGACCTAATATTTAGTGAGGAGATTTAAGTTCAGATCTCTTCTAATTAGTCACATACATCTGATGTAATACTAATATGGTTTGGGTTAGTACATTTCATGTATGACCAACCTAGTCGGCATGGGTGAACTCGAGTTAACAAGTAACCTAATACAAAACATAATCTTCCAAAATGGCCAGATAAGTGAAGATGAGTGGGGGTCTCCTTGTTGCTTTCCGTAGACACCAATAAATTGGCCCGATCAAATAATGAAATCAATTAAAAAACTAACATCTAAGATTTGCCTTAGACATCAAATTGGTTGATTAGAATCAATTAGATTAACCTATAGACCTGGGCTCGAACCACTGAGCCAAATTCGGTCTTAACTTAATCAATTTACATCACATGTGAATCAATTTGACCAACTAAAACTAAATTCAATTTTGAGCCCCTTTGATCTAATCCCAACCAACTCTTGATTAGGTTTAATCAACAACTAAAAATCAAAAAAAAGTTCTAACCTGATCTAATCAATGACCCCAGTTGTAGTTTAGTCTCTAAACCTAATTTGTTCAAACCATATCTAAAATCCATGTTTTATGCATTGAAATTTAGATCTTAAATTCATAATTTTAGATCTTATAATTTTGAATCTTAATTCTCAATTAAGTGCATTATATACATGGATTTAAGTTTAGATCTCGAAATAATTTCTAATCTAAATAATTTATATTGTATCTCATATATTTGGTTGTCTGCAGAATTAAGTCGACTCATCCTGATACACAAATCAATTTGTCACAGTGAGTCGACACAACACTGAGATAAATAGAAATCTATAGACCTACCCTGCATAATTGAATCAGCTTATCAGCAAATGAGTCAACCTACCAGGGTCTTGAGTTGACTCCAACAAAATAAGTCAACTCTCCAAGCACTCAAGTCGACCCAATTGAGAATCAAGTCGACTCCACAGGTATGTCAGTCACAGTTTCATGGTTTCATGCAAACAGAACCTAGAGTTTTGGATCTAAGATTTTACAGAAATTAAGTTTTAGATCGTATGTCAAAACAATATATCACATATAATATTTAGTGATCTAAAATACATAAAAATACATGCATAATATAATTTAAATTTAAAGTATGTAATATATATAATTTTTCATTTGCTATTCATCTTCATGGGAAACGTCACAGTCAGCACCCCTACACATTATAAGAGAAAATCTATTGAATGGGCAAGAGAGGGACTTTAATCCCTTCATCTTCTTATGACTGGATAGCCATAGTGATTATCCCAATTTGATTACTAAGCTACTAAGAGAGTAATCTAACATATCACATATGTAATCAATTAAAAGTTAGATATAATTATCTTTCACATGTCAAATATATGAACAATAATTTTGAATCTATGTATGTAGAAAAAAATTTCAGCAATCATAATAGATCCAAATTAATCTCTAATTAATATATTTAGATCTAAAACTAATTTTAGATCTAAATAATTTATAATTTATTTTAGATCTAAAATAATTTCAGATCTGAGACAATCTTGTAATCACATTACAATATGTAAAAAATTCAGATCTAATATTAATTGATGTTCTACATCATTCTAGGACAATCATTTAGCATAATAGTATTATGCTAAGACAACCTTATTTCAGAATGACGTGGATCATCTAACTAACCTTCAGATTTGATTTCTATAAATCAGATTTTAGATCTGAGGGGTTTTCATATTCATACCAGAACCTATGCTCTAATACCACTATTAAAAAATACTATGGTTTCATACGTATAGTTTAAAAATTTTTCTAAAATTTATGCAATGAAAATAAATAAATTAAAATATTTTTAATTTAAAAATTTGTATCAGATCTTATCTGAAAACCATACTTAGGATCTTGACACGAACATATTACTTTAATCTGAAATCTAAAAAGAAAATCAAACATCAATGAAATAAAATTAAAGATCAAAACTCCATATCATCGGATCCTATAGATGTCTGGGATTTCGATCGTAGCCGTGCACACATCCGACCTCTGCTGGTATCCACACAGAGATATCTGATCAGAACATCAAGATCATCGGTGTGCTAGCACCTTGTGGATCTCGCTCCTCAGTCCTGGATCTATATCTCTTTTTTCTAGATTTCGAAGAAGATGATCGCTGCATGAACTCTTCACACAGATCTGATAGAATCTGAATCAGATCACCAAAAAAGAAAGAAAAATCTTTTTTCTTCTCTTCTTCTCTCTCTTTTTCTCTCTTAGATCTGATCTCTATCAGATACATTGGAGATGAAGGAGAGAAAGAAGAGAAGGCATTGGGAAGGAAGTGTGTGGCAAGAAAGAAACACACCTCTTTATTAGCGCACACCATCTTTTTTTCCTCTTAATTTTTGTCGCACACAAAGAAAGTCCTCACACCCCAAAAGGGATAAGATCAGATCTTATCAAAATAAAAGAAGTATGCCATGGAAAATGGAAAGAAAGAAATTATGCGCCAAAGAGAAAATGTGTGAGATCTCTCACACAATTCTTTAGCACATGCCCCACCTTTTCCAATGTTTTTGTTGCACAAAAATATCCTACACCCCTTTTTCTAATCAGATTAGAAAGTCCTCTTGATAAGGCATCTATTCAAATTATGTTTGGATAGTTGTCTTTAACAGAGAGAGTCCCAGTAGGATGGGGCACCAACTATTGGTGCCCCTTTACTCTTTATGCATGCAAGAAAAAAAGGGACACGTCTCAATGCATGCCCTCCCCTTCTTGACATGAAATCTAGAGAGAGAGTCATAAAAAACTTGGGCTCTATGAGTCATGGTTCATCTGATGCAATTTGGATCTCAATTGGATTCAAATCGAGTCCGAATCGACTCGAATTCAAAAGACTGTCATGTCTGATCCAATCAAGCTTGAAATCCAAATCTGATTTGGATAATTGAACCCAATTAATATTAAATTAAATTAAATTAAATTAAATTTAAATTAATTAGAACTTAATTCATAATTTAATCAGTCTCAATAAAATTATAATATTTACAATTAAGTCTCTACATTAATAATTAGCAGCTGACAAAACTATAACGTTTACAAATTAGTAGTTTCTACAATTCAAACTATCAATTTGATTGATAATTCGAATATGATCCAATCAATTGATCAGGTCATGCTTCTTTTGTATGTGACCCCTCAGATTCTATTTTGTCTAGTAGTAAGACATACCGTGATCTCCATCACAGTATCATCAAAACTCCTTTCGATGGACTAGAATAATTCCAACTCACCTCAACAAGGATCGTTGATCCAAAATTGATCTTAGTAAGTTCTCACAATCTACCAGTGATGTCTAGCAGCATGTAATGGCAACCTAGCAGAATAAAAAAGATGAACCCCTAGATGTAGTTATCGTGTGATATAATTCCTCTATTATGAGTCCCGACTAGACAGAGGTCATGAAAAACTCATCAAACCCTATCGTCAGTCATATGCTAGATTGGCTCGACTTGAGTTTATCTGTGAATCTCATAAAAATATTTTTCTAGTATTCATACTTACTCTGGTCAGAGATTTTCTAAACTCAGTCTTACGAATCACATAGGACTTCTTCTTTTCTACCGAGATCGATAGATTTCATCTAAGTGCATTCTACTCCAAACGGCATATCTAAATTTACAATAGCCAGCATAAACAGTAAGGACTTGAATAGCCAACACACACCAGATCAAAAGACCAATCATGTTGGTCACACTCAATGCAAGTTGTTCTCTAACAACCACCTGTACTTTCATCCCAGTGTCTTCACACCACAGACTCGAGACTTATTTGCCCTATAAGGGAGGTGATCTCTACATTGATCTTGAATGAAATGATCACTGTCCTCCATGACGATCCTTCGATCGAGAGTATTTAAAAATTAACCACTAATGATGTATGTCTCAAATTCTTAATACTTTGAGAATATGCAAAATCATCTTTATTAATTTTTAGGATAAATTATGGATGCATATGACATGATTGGTGATAAAAATTGCCCGTCAAGTATAAAACATGCCCTAGAACGCACATCTAACATTCACCCTGTAAGGTGAAGCAGTAAGTTGGAAGTGTTTCAAGCAGCAAACTATTACTGACTCAGTCAATGAGGCTGAATATATTGCTGCTAGTGAGGCTACTAAGGAGGCCATCTGGATGAAGAAGTTCATCTCAGAATTAAGTGTGGTTCTCGAGATTGAACAATCAGTGCCTTTTTATTGTGACAATACTGGGGCAGTTGCTCAAGTCAAGAAACTGAGGTATTATCATAAATCCAAGCACATCTTAAGACAGTTCTATCTCGTTCGGGAGATAGTCGAAAGATGCGATGTGATCATGGAGCGAGTTGATACTAAGAAAAATATAGTAGATCTATTCACTAAGGTCTTATCATTATAGCAGATTGACCGCTATCTCGATTGCATGGGCATCAAGAATAAAGGCGATTGGCTTTAGTGCAAGTGGGAGATTGAAAGAATGATGCCCTAGAAGCCAATCACATATGGGATGCAATCGGATATTTTTTGTAATTTATCTTTCAAACTTATGTAATTAATATTGATATTTAATAAAATAGACATTTCGATTCATTATATGCTGCATCTTGTTATTATTTTTTAAGATTATAATGAACCCCATGAAGGGAAGAAAAATTGTTTCTCTTCGGATAGCCCAGATTACATCTAAAAATTTTTTTATTAATCTACATGAATAAGAATCAAATCCTTACCTAATTAGCAATAAAATCAGAGACCAATTCTTCAAAAATCTAAAATAATCGTTCACGAAGGCCTAGATGTGCAGACCCTCTACTTTGCATACACGCCAGATGCCGTAGGAAAGCAGGATGAACTCTGATCTTCACAATCCAATCAAACGAGAGAGGAGATGTACTGGTGTGACACCTCACAGCAGCAAGTGGCATATGCCCAAGGGGGCCCACACCAAGAGAGGAGGGACGGCACCAAAGGGGAGAGGCCAAGGAGAAGAAGAAACGCTCCTCTCTTCCAACACCTCTCTCTCTCTCTTTCTCTCTTCTCTCAATCTGATTTGCTTGCTATGCATCTATAGGTAAAGATCCTCTCTATTTATAGATGAATTTTATGACCCAATAAGTATAGGACTCCTAACTCAAACATGCTTTGAATCAATCCAATACTTATGAAAGGACTCCAACATGAGATAGAATTACTATCACATATGGCAACCGAATTGCACCCAATCCCTCACCCACATGGGATGCCCACAATGAGGAAGCTTTTAGGTGTTGGTCTGCCCATAAGAGAGGAGAATCTTAATGCAAAAAAAATTTCTCATATCTCATCCAAAATGGATCTGATTTGAATCTAATTTGAAGCTGATTTGAAATTATTTCGAAAGGCTGTCAATCCCAAACTCTTTAAGATTTTTGTACCAAGTCTAACTCAGATTTTGGATTCAATTAAATCTAATTAATTCAAATCTAATTTAAAATTAATTAGTACTTAAATTCAATCTTTCATATGCTCCATGATCATAGATCAGAAACTATTTATCTCTGGAATTGAACCTGAACCTCATGTGTAGTGCTAGCTAGACATAGTCAACTCTTCAATCTCGTTTGACCCATAACTTAATTTTTCATCAAGTTAGCTTATTTGTTCAATCAAGTCAAGTATTTTCAAATTAGATATATAAACATAGGTCAATACTTTCTTACGGTGTCTGACTTGTGTGTGTAACTCTATAGGTTCAAACACTAAGTCGGTAGCACTGAAACTGATTTCTATACTAATCGAGATACCATCTAACAATGATTTCTGACATTTAGATAGATTAAATTATCACAAAAAAATATTTCAGAACCTATACACATAGTTACCATATAATTCATCCTTTTAACCCTGAATACTCTGAGATGGTCTCAGGTTAACTGTCAATCGAGATTGCTTCATTTATATTATATTTCAACTTTTCAAATCCATCTCATGGATTATCCTGACCAAAGCTTTACTAAATTAAAATACAGTGATACATCAACTTTAGTAATCCAGAGGGGTCAGTCTCATCTTGATCCACACACAGACTTTGTAAATACTTGACTGTACCCAGTAGCCATACATCACTGCATTAGAAATTCAGATGGTCTAGCATCAAAGCATAGTGAGTTGCTTGCAAGTCACTATGATGATCTCAGGTCTGAAGGATACTTATACCCATATGCTTCATGAGCAGTTTTTGATAGTAGAATGCTTAGCAGGTGAGTTACTTATTCAATGATGATGTACTCCTATATCTTATCTGTATGCTATACCAGTGTCACCACACTCCTTAGTTAAGAGGACAACCAACCCATATAGCTCACAATGACCTCCACTCAATAAACATCATCGTCCTATAATGATATATCATTTGATCGTGATCATATTTAAGAACTATACAATAAATCCTCTCTTTATCACACACTAATATAGTTTTAAGGACTTCATTATAGCACAAGAGTTCAAGAAAGATGCAACTTTATAATGAAAAATATCAGAATAATTTTTATTCATTAATTAAGAATTTATATACAAAGATGGACTCAATCGTCACACGAATGATTTTAGGACACAACGCCTAACAACTCCCACGTAGACTAAAGCCAATCGGGGTAGTATCTTATATCCATCTTCCATTTAAAGTCTTCGAACTCTTTGATTTTGAGAGCTTTAGTGAACGGGTCAGCTAGATTCTTCTTTCCATCGATCTGCTGAAGCTCAGCTAACCTCGATTCATGATCTCTCACACTAGGTGATAGCGACACAGAATATGTTGCAGCATCCGATGCAGTATTGTATTCTGCTTCATATACAGAATTGGCCATAATATATTGTTTAAAATTCTTCCAGCAAATAGCTCCTCTATTCAGAGTAAATATGTACCCTGACATACTTCTGCGATCATCACAATCTGACTAAAAACTGAAATCAGTATATTCCATAAGTTTCAGGTCAGTGTCTCCATAGATAAGCCATTGGTCTTTAGTATTTCTCAAATACTTAAGAATTACTTTTGCAATCTTTTAATACTGCTCATCCGGATCAGACTAGTACCTACTCACTATCCCTAGTGAATAGGCCACATCCAACCTCATACACATTATAGTGTACATGATAGATCCCACTACTGAAGTATATGATATTTTACTCATACGCTCTCTTTCCTTAGGAGTTGTCAGACAATCCTTCTTGGAAAGAGTAATTCCATAGCCTATCGAAAGATAGTCTTTCTTGAAATTATTCATGTTGAACACGGGGCTTGGTATATGGTAGATTGACTTTAGTATAAGTGGAAGATTGTTGGATGAATATCCTAGAAGTCAATCTTGGCTGATGCATATCATATTACTAGGACATGATTTTGTACTTAAAGGATATTTATATTATCATTCATGTTTTATGTGTCCATGAATCATTTAAGAGATTAACAAGATGATGACATATATTCTCAAAGAGTTGAAAATTTGAAATATGTGTCATTGATGGTTAATTCCTAAATTGCTTCTAGTCAGAAAATCATCATGGGGATGGTGATTGATCCAAATAGATCAGTGCACGAATCACTTCCTTCAAGCAGATGAGTCTCGAGTCTGCAGTGTAGTGACACTGGAATAAAAGTGCAGGTGGTTGTTAGAGAACAACTAGTACTGAGCGTGACCAACATGAGAAGTCACATGGATGTCTACTCACTCATTATTGACTTTCTCGATGCTATAGTAGTACAATTGGTCCTTTGATCTGTGGTGCTACAGCTACTCGTAGTGAGGCTGTTGGAGTTTAACTACATATGAATATTGACTCAATGAGTCCTTATAGTGGATGTTGATGATAGTTGGTCCACTATAGGAGTAAGGTGTGTACTTATATGAAATCTATCGATCCTAGCAGAAGGGAGTAGTCCTATGGAATTTAAGAAACTGAGTCCTTAAGTCATGGCCATAGCAGTGTGATTGATGAAAAAAAGTTTTCATAAGAATCATACATGGACTCAAGTTAATTGAATATATCATATGACTGATGATGAGATTTGATAATTTATCCATGATTTGCTATCTGATCGGAACTCACGATAGAAGAACTGTATCATACGTTAACTGCACTTAGAGGTTCATCATCTTTTATTCTGTTGGATTGCCACTACACACTACTATGTGTCACTGATAAATTGTGAGACCTATGAGCATCATCTCGATGATTTTTGATGGGCAGAGTTGAAATGGTTCCAATCCATTGCAAAGAGTTTTAATGATATTGTGATAGGGATCATAATATATCTCACTACTAGATAAAATAGTGTTAGATGTGTGCCCTAAAAAGTTAATTGTTGGCTGACACATTTGTATTTCCAGGGCTTGTATTTGAACTTGTAAAATTTTTATTATTAATAAAGGGCATTCTTATTTCCAATCATGCTTATATATCCATGATTTGTCCTAAAAATTAATAAAGATGATTTTGCATATTCTCAAGGTATTAAAAATTTGAGACATACACTATTAGTGGTTAATTTTTAAATATTTTTGATCAGAGAATCATCATGGAAGACAGTGATCGATTCAGTTAGATCGATGCATGATCACCTCCTTTACAGGTAGATGAGTCTCGAGTCTGTAGTATAGTGACACTAGGGTTATAATGCTGGTGGTTTGTTAGAGAATAATTTACACTGAGTGTGACCATTACGAGAAGCCATTTGGATGTCTACTCACTCGTTAGTGGTATTCTCGATGCTACAGTGGTATGACTAGTCCTTTGACCTATGGTGCATTGGCTATTTGTAGTGAGGCTGCTATAGTTTGACTGTACGTCTACTTGGTCTCTAGCTATTTAGGTCCTTACTGTGTATGTTAGCTATGATGGGTTTAGGTTCACTATTAAGAGTAGAATATACTTAGATGAAATCTATCAATCGTAGTAGAAAAGATATAGTCCTTTGTGATTCGCGAGACTGAGTTCAATAAGTCTTTGGCCAAAATAAGAGTGAATTCTGAAAAAGAGTTTCCACGAGATTTACAAGAGAACTCAAGTCAAGCCAATCTTGTATATGACTGATGATGGAGTTTGACGAGTTATCCATGACCTCCGTCAAGTAGAAACTTTCAATAAAAAGATCGAATCATATGATAACTATACCTAGAGATTCATACTTCTATTCTATTGGGTTGCCACTACATACTGCTAGATATTACTGGTGGATTGTGAGATCTACGAGTATTATCTTGATGATCGATGATTCTCAATGGATAGCGTTGGAATTGTTTCAACACATCGAAAAGAGTTTTGATGATATTATGATAAAAATTATAATATATTTTACTACCAGATAGAATAAAATCTATGGGGTCACACATAAAAGAGTTTTCTGTCTGATCTGATGATTGATCGATGATTATGAATCATTAAGGGTATGATTGTCAATACGATTGATAATTAACCCAATGCAAAAGTTGTAGGAGGATTAATTAGTAACTTGAGTACTAATTATACTCAATTTGATTGAGAAATAAGTTTTAGATCAAGTCTAATAGAATTAAATTTAGTTTAACTTGAATTGGGTTTGGTTTGATTGAGTTATGAGATGACTCAATTGCCATTGAATCAATTTCTGATTTGATCTAAATTTGAGTTTAATTAAATCTTAATTAGATTAGGATTTAATCTGATTAGAGTCCTAATTAGATTAGGTTCAATCAGGTGTTTGGATCTAAATCAAATTACTTTTGGTTTGAGGCTCAATTCAAAACCCTAGAGTCCATTTTGTGAAGAACTCTTCCATGCGCCACCCATTGTCCATGCCCCTTCTCTCCTCACGCAAATTTCAGATTTGCATAAGGTTTTCTATATTTTTTCACCTCTTGGTTGACCACTTATTTTCTCATTTGGATAAGGATAAGTTTTGGTTTGAATCTGAATTTTAACTTGAATTTTTGATAGAGTTTGACTCTATCAGGACTCTATCAGACGCCACCTTAAAAGGATCTGCCTTTGGGATGCCTCTAGAGGGCTTTTGAGATTCGAACAAAATTTGGCTGACCACTAAATGAGAGAGGGACTTTTGGGCATCCTCCCTTCTAAGTTTGAAGGAAAAACTCCATTGGTACAAGGCATGAGACTCCGAGGAACAAAGCTGTGCTGCTGCTGTCTTTTTTCTACCTCCACTGCTTCTTCGACTAAAGATCGTCTTTCATATCTGAAGAAGGATCAAACCAATCATCAAAAGGTCTTCTCTGTAAGGGAGCTAGTACCCCAGAGAGATAGATAAGTCTCATATCAGATCGGATCTCATGTGGATACCTATAGAGGTTGGGCGTTTGCACGGCTCCAGGAACCTGTCAAGTTTTTGATCATCGACTGCGGAGCTCTTCCACCCACGATAAGGTATGAAATTTGATCTCATAAATTAATTTTAGATTTCATATGTCTTAGATCCATGTTAGGAAAGGTTTTAAATCTAATTTAATGCATGATAAAAATAGTTAATCTATTTTATTCCACTATAATTTCAAAATAGCTTTGAAATATATGCATGTAATCTGCCCTTCCCTTCTTAACAGTGGTATCAGAGCCACAGTTTCAATTAGACATATTTAATCTGATTTTAATGTTAGATCTAAAAGTTAGTTTCTGATTTAAATGATTTATTTTAGTTTTATTCAGATCTAAAATTATTGAATCATGTATGAGATGCATGGATATTTTAGATCATTGATCTAAAAATCTAGATCTAATTTTTGATAAATATTTGTTGAAAATAGTTTTCAATCATATTTGATTTTTCTTTAGATCTAAATTTTGCATGAATATGATACATGCTTAATTAGTTTTAGATCTTATTTTTCATATATGATATGTGATTTTAATTTAGATCTGAAACAATGCTATATGTCACTTTGTTTGAAATGTAAACCTAGTATAGTTTAGATCTGAAATTGTTTCGACATCTAAACTAAATCCATGATCAAAACATACTTAATTAAGAATTAAGATGTAAAATTAAAGATCTAAAATTTAGAATTTAAGATCTAAAATTTACTACATAAAATATGGATTAATGGGTTGGGTAGCCCAATTAGGTCTAGTTGGAGCAGTTGATCAAACTGAATCAATAGTTGGTTAGGTTTAGGTCTAATCTCTCATGTCCAATCCAAATAGTTGTAAGTTTGGTCAGATCAACTAATAGCCACATATTATCGGTCAAATCAAAAGATCTAATTTGGCTTTGTGGTTTAAGCCTGAATTAATTAGTTGACCTGATCAATGCTTATTGACCGATTGGTGTCTAAGGTAAGTTTGGCAGTTCAACCGATGGTCTTTAATTGGGAGCTACTCGCATAGATCGAGTTAATGGCATACCCTCCCACCAATCTCATTTATCTGGCTAATATGGTTGATTAAGTCTTGACTTAGGTTGCTAATGATTCGAGCTAACCCATGCCACTAGGTTAGTCATATCTGATATGACTAATTAAGGATGAGACCTGAACCTAAATCTCCTTAATTAATATAAAGTCCAGTGATCTTCCACCATTGTAGAGATGCGGGTGCCTATCGGGTGTTGATCATTCTTGACTGGTCACAGTGGTTCGGTTGCATCAAGTAGGTACAACCACTCTATAGCATTAGATGCCTCGGGGTAGAGATGGGGTTGGACCCAATAACTATTTGGTGAGGGTCCCAATGATGGTTTTGCATCCACTGGTGTACGATGGATCTGACTTAATCAAAAAATATACTAATAATTGTTAAGTGAGGTCATAGGACTTAGAGACCAAACCAACTGTATCTTGCTTTGTGAAGCAATGGACAAAGAGTTGTCTACTCATTGGTTTGTGTGTTACTAATAACTGTTAGGTGAGGTGCACATAAATCAGTGGGACTGCAGTACCCACTAGAAACTAATCAGTATAGGTTTCCATTTTCTCCACTCGAAGAGTATGGGAGATCCATAGAAATAGTGGGAGCTCTTGTTTATTTATTAAAATTCTAATAATAAATATTTACAAGTTTAAAACATCTAATTAGAAATTATTTGTCTCTGTAGTTAACTGTTGGTGCAGAATTCTGCCGACGTCGGAGAAGCTGGAGTTGAGGAGATCGCGTCCGCCATTGGGACCTGCAAGAGAAGTCTAAACCAGAGTTGGGGGTGCTTTGGCAAGACCCTCCGATGCTCAAGTCAGTACTCTGCCTTAACAGAAATGGAGCACTCGAATGGGATTTTAGCAGAGTTTCGAGATAGAATTTAGAGTTTAGAGAAAAACATATCTGAGGATCTCTTTTATAGATGGGAGAGCGTAACTGATTGACAGTGACGTCCGTAACTACCTGGTAGTGGGCCGTTCGGGATCACACGGGATTTGTTATGGAGAGTAGTGGCGTCGGTGGGCCGTTCAGGGCCACGTGGAGTTTGTTATGGAGAGTATAGTGGTGTCTGTTATCGCGACTTGCTAGAGAGTGGTGGGGCCACGTAGAATCTGTTACAGAGAGTAGAGTGGTGTCCGTTGTTGCGACTTGCCAGAAAATTCGGGCTGGACAGCTGAAGCTCGGCTGGGACGTCTGATGGAGCAGACTGGCTCTCTGTCTCAGCAATCTAAGAGAGGCTCAGATATTTTTGAGGTTGCTGACGAGTCCACTATTGTCGGATGTCTTGAGCGCTGATGTTGCAGGCAAAGTCATCTGTTGTAGAAGCTCGGATGGGGACTTTCTATTGGAGAAGTCTGACAGGAGTCCGATTGCTAGAGAAGTCCGTCTGAAATTTGCCTGATGTAAAAGCTCATCTGAGGACTGTCTGCCGAAGGGGTCCGGTTTCATGAGGAATCCAACAGAGGATCGACCGACTGTGGAGTTCAGATGGCATTGTGGAGGTTCGTCTGCTGGAGAAGTCTTGAGGACATTATGGAAGGTCGAATGTTGAAGGAGTCCGGGATTCAATTCTGTTGTAGAAGTTCGGATGGAGTCCGGCTCTTGTAGGAGTTTGGACGAAGTCTGCTTATTGTAGAAGCTCGGACGAAGATCAGTTGTCGTGAAAGCTCGGATGGAGACTTCTTATTGTAGAAGTCCCGCTGCTGGAGAAGCTTGGTTATTGATGAAGTTTGGAAGAAGTTCGGAATAGAAATCCGACTGGTGAAGCACGTCTGTTGTAGAAGTTTATCTGGGATCCATCCACTGTAGAAGTTCGGATGGAGTCCGGCTCTTGTAGAAGCTCGGATGAAGTCTACTTTCAATAGAAGTTCGGAGTAGAGTCAATCGTGACTGGAAAAAGTCTGGAAGAGATTCAGAGAATAGTCGATCATTGTAGAAAATTGACTGATAGTGAAGCTCAGAAAGCATTTGGAGCAACTCGATAGATGAATGGAGGAGCTCATTATCGGAGAAGTCCGGATGGTATTATCGAAGCTTGGATGGTCGGGGAAGTTCAAAAAGACACCGCACAAGGTTAGAAGTTGGAAGAGCCCTGGAAGGGTCGGCATTTTACGAACTTCGGCTGGGGTTATTTTATACCCAACACCAGTCCCCCTACTTCCGAGTTCGGGTTCCGAATAAAAAAAGTACAAAAAAATTTTCACAGCCGAAGTTGCCTCCCTCGATTTCCATACTCGATTGTTTCTAGATATTTTGGCGTTTGGCACGCTGGTGCTGGAGCCTTTTCAAATCGAGGCGATCGAAAAGATTTTTTTGGAATTCCTGCTGGAGCATTGCTCTAGGTACGGCACAATAATGATTCTGTCAGTTGTCAGCCGCCTTCAGTCGTCTGCCATGATGAGTGAGACACGTGGCGGTTGTAGATCGGTCAGAGGAGATCTACAATTATTATTGCACTGGACCTCGTCGCTTATTTAAACCCGCCTCCCTCCT
Source organism: Elaeis guineensis (assembly GCF_000442705.2). Lineage (NCBI taxonomy): Eukaryota > Viridiplantae > Streptophyta > Magnoliopsida > Arecales > Arecaceae > Elaeis > Elaeis guineensis. Next base: position 50,953,701 of record NC_025999.2, on the reverse strand, counting down.
TCAAGGGTCTCACTTTGCCTGAGAGTTTCTTCGGTCTCTCCTTCTTCCTGAGAGTTTCATTCTTCCCTAGCATCTTTCTCGACCTTAGGCGTTCTTCGAGTCGTCCCCATCTCTGCATCTCTCCATCCTTCGAACCAGCCTAGGTTAGTTCCAGAACTCCCCCCCTTTTTTTTCTTGCTGTTCTTCTTTTGTTTTCCCTCCTTTACATTCCATCTGTTTGGTTTTCCACGAACATCCCGTTTCTTATTTTTTTCAATTTTTTTGGGATTTTTAGGGTTTTCACTTGATTCAAAATATCCTCCAACACTTTCTCCTCTAGCAGTTCTAGGATCCCTCATCTCAGAGGAGGTTTTGAACTCCTCCACTGCCCGGACCATTGCCTTCGAGACCAGGGTCGGGATCTACGCCTTCAACTCGGAGACCTTGGCCTCTGCTTTCTTTCTTTCCTCCTTCAAGGTGTCCCATAAGTCTGCCGAGGTCTGCCCCTCCTTCTGCAGTGCCTCTTGGAGACTCGCGACTTCAACAATTTTTTCCTTGAGGCGGATGGCCTCGACCAGGCGACCTTCCTCCACCTGGGCGGCCTCCTTCTTAGCATTGTTCATCACCTCGATGTTGACGATGAGCTGATGTCCAATCTGCAAGAGAGGCCAGGGAGTCAATATAAAAGCTGAGGAATAAGCTAAGTAAAGAGGTGAGAAGAAGAAAAAAGTAAATTGACCTACCTCGAGAAAAGATCTCAGAGAGTCCCAAACCCACTGCTCAAGATCAGCGTGGAGGATCCTGTGGACGACTTCGGGCAGGACGCACCCGTCGACCAATCTCTTTATTAAATCCCTATTGTTGAAGGAATTCTACCCCAGATCCTTTTTGAAACCGTCGGCCCCCTCGGTGGCAGCCCTGCTGTTGCGGCTCTTGCGGGCCAATGTCTTCTTTCTCCTCCTCCGTTCAGCCTCCGGTGCCTCCTCGGGCCTAGCCTCTAGAGCGGGAACCCGATCGGAGGGCTCCTTGAAGAGGCCCAGGGGACTGCGAGCTCGACGTCGGAGGGAGTGTCGATGGTAATGGCCGCCTGGGCAAGCGTGGCCGAGCTAGTCTCTTCTGCCCTTGCCCTCTTCGCCGCCCCCGAGGATGCTGCGCCTTTCTTTTTTTTGGTCTTGAGACCCTGGGCTAGCATTTGAGCTGCGTTAGCGTCCATATCTGCAATGAAAGAAGATCGGCACAGCTTAACAAAAGAACAAGAAGAAAGGGGAAGCAGCGAATGATAAATATATATATATATATATATATATATATATATATATATATATATATATATATATCAGTAGGGTTGAGAGGGCTTAGGCCAACGTTAAACAAGAGTTGTTCCTTCAAGAGGTTGGAGAGAAGAGGAGCTGGATAAGCCTCGAGTTTATTGGAGGCTTCAAGGCCGTCTTATCCCAGGCTAGAAGCCCGATGGATGGAATCCCTCAGGGAGCCCCAGGGGGGCAACCCCAACTCCAAGATCGGGCATCGAACATAGAAGTACCTTTTCTTCCAGTTATGGATAGAAGAGGGGGCACCTTTCAGCAACCCCTTTCTACCAAACTGGGGAGAGAACTACCACCAGTCTTTTGCCGAGGGATAACGCTTGAAGGTATAGAAATTCTTAAACAAATAAAGGGTTAGCCGAACTTTAGCTAAACTACAGAGGGAAAGAAATTCTATCAGAAATCTAAAGGAGTTCGGCGCTACAGAAACTAAAGAAATGTTTAAGAAGCAAAAAAAAGCAATAACAAAAGGTGGAAGCGAAAGTCGAAGTCCGGTGCGGAAAGCTTCTTGATATAAACAGAAGCAGCCAAGGGGAGGGGTGCTAGCCCGATCAGTCGGCCCAAGAAGCTCCAGCTCGTACTCCAGAGAAACCTCGTACTGAATCCTAATCAGTGAGAGTTCCTCCAGAGTCAGAGAGCTGGGGATGGTGTCTGGTACAAAGATCGAATGAGGTTCATCTACAAAACTAAGAATTTGGAGGGTTGGAACGGATGAACTCCTAGAACTGCTAGAGGAGGAAGTGTTGGAGGATATTTTGAATCAAGTGAAAACCCTAAAAATCCTGAAAAAATTAGAAAAAATAAAAAATAGGATGCTCGTGGAAAATCGAACAGGCAGAATGTAAAGGAGGAAAAATGGAAGAAGAACAGCAAGAAAAAAAAAAGGAAAGAGTTTTGAAACTAACCTAGGCTGGTCCGAAGGATGCAGAGATGTAGAGATGGGGACGACTTGAAGAATGCCTAAAGCCGAGAAGGATGTTGGGGAAGAACGGAACTCTCAGGAAGAAGGAGGGACTGAAGAAACTCTCAGGCAAAGTGAGACCCCTGAAGGAGGGAGGCGGGTTTAAATAAGTGATGAGGTCCGATGCAATAATGATTGCAGATCTCCTCTGACCGATCTACAACCGCCACGTGTCCCACTCATCATGGCAGGTGGCTGAAGGTGGCTGACAACTGATAGAATCATTATTGCACCATACCTAAAGCAATGCTCCAGCGGGAATTCTGAAAAAATCTTTTTGGATCGCATCGATTTGAAAAGGCTCCAGCTTCTCCGGCGTTGGCGAAATTCTACACCAATATTAACCATGTCAAGTTTAAATCCATTAGCCCAAATCTTTGACACCAATAGGTTGACCAAAACCAATTACAAGGACTGGCTCCAGAATTTGAGAATCGTTCTCAGTGTCGAGAAGCTGAACCATGTCCTTGACTATGATGCGCCTGTGTTGCCAGCTCGTCCATCCCTTGATCAATGAGCCATACTTGAGAAGTGGATGGATGAAGACAATTAGATGAAGTGCTATATTCTTGCATCCATGTCCAATGATCTTCAGCAACAGCATGAAGACATGAGGACTGCTGAGACATGCTGACTCACCTACAAGAGTTGTACGATGAGCAGAGTCACACGGCTCACTTTGAGGTCTCGCAGAGACTTTTCAGAGCAAAGATGTATGATGGACAATCCATCCATGTTCATTGTTTGACAATGATTAAGGACATTGAGAAGCTTCAGAAGCTAGGCATGAACATGGATAAGGAATTGCAACTGGATATGATCCTGCAATCCCTCCCTGATTCTATGAATAAGATTGATAGCTCTTTGTCTGAATTGCTGAACATATTGGTGATAGCTGAAAGTATCTTGAAAAATTCAAGGGGTACTGTTCTAACTATGGAGTAGGCTTCCTCTAAGAGAAAGTCTTCTTGGAAGGAGAAGGAAAAGCCTGCAAAGAAGCAAAAGATCGGTAGCAAATCCAAGAAGTAGGCTCCAAAAGAAGACCAATGATAAAGGAAAATATTTTCACTGCAATGTCAAAGGTCACTGGAAAGAAACTGTCCTGCATACCTAGTCACTTTAAAGAACAAGAAGATGGACATGCCTTTTGAAAGTACGTTTGAGTTGTTCGTTATTGAAACTAACCTAACAATTTCTTCTTCTTCTAGTTGGGTTCTAGATTCTGGTTCTAGTGCCCACTTGTGCACTTCCATATAGGGTCTGGAAGAAGTAAAGGGCTAAAGGAAGACGAGATTACTCTCTGGGTCGACAATGGGACAAGAGTTGCTGCTGTAGCCGTCGAAATTTATCCTTTGCAATTATCATTAGGAATTAGTTTACTTTTAAAAGATTGTTATTATGTACCTAGAGCTAGTAGAAACTAGTTTCTATATCTGTGCTGGCACAGGAGAATTATAATTTTTATTTTAATAAAGACTTCTGTGTAATTTATTTTGAAAATAAAATTATTACACGTGCTTTTTTAATTGATGGACTTTATCATTTGCATGAAGATGTGAATATTAATATTAACTAGCAAATTATGAATGCCGTAAGGTCTAAGAGACTTAGAGATAGGATTAGCCAAAAGTATCTCTGGCACCTAAAGCTAAGCCATATTGGAGAGAACAAACTTAACAAATTGGAGAAAGATAGCCTTCTCGAGTCATTGACTTCTGAGTCTTATCCAATTTATGAGTCATGCCTTAAGAAAAGATGGCTAAACTGCTCTTTGTAGGACATGGGCAAAGAGCCACTAAGATATTAGCCCTGGTATATACTGATGTGTGTAGTCCATTCGATGTACAGGCCAGGGGTGGCTATCTCTACTTCATAACCTTTACCGATGATTTCTCACGATATGGTTTCATGTACCTGATGCATCACAAATCTGATGTCTTTGAAAAGTTCAAAAAATTCAAATGTGAAGTAGAGAAGTAAACCAAAAAATCCATAAAGGTTCTTTGATCAGATTGAGAAAGAGAATATCTTAGTGGAAAATTTCAGATCTATCTCAAAAATAATGGCATAGTCTCATGATGGATACCTCCAGGGATGTCTCAGCTCAATGGGGTATCCGAAAGGAGGAATCGGATCCTATTAGATATGGCCGATCTATGGTGAACTTCATAGATCTTTAGATCTTTTTATGGGGACATGCGTTGCTTTCTGCTATTCATCTCTTCAATCAGGTTCCCTCTAAATCCGTTCCGACCATACCATATGAGTAATGGGATGGTAAGAAATCATCTCTTGGGTACCTCAAAAGTTAGGGATGTCTAGCTCATGTCAAACGACAACATGAGGACAAGTTAGAGGTTAGGTCACTTAGGGGTCATTTTATATGGTATCCTAAGGAATCTATGGGATACTATTTTTATCTTTGAGAGGATCGTAATGTGGTTGTGAGCCGTCATGCTATCTTCTTGAAAAAAGAGTTTGTCCAAGATGGAGGTAGTAGGAGGAAGATTGAGCTCAAAGAGAAAGTCTCTGAAGAGCGTCGAGTCCAAGAATCTGAACCCAGTAATGAGCTGGTAAATTTAGTACCTACTCCACCTCGTAGATCAAATAGGGTCTCTCATCCTCGGAAAAGATACTTAGGTAAACTTATAGAAGATCTAGAGTAAGTGTTCCTTGTGGAGATATGAATATTAGGAATGATCCCAAAACCTATGATGAGGCGATGTTAGATGTAAACTTCGAGAAATGGATGAAAGCAATGAAGTCAGAAATTTACTCTATGCATTCCAACTAAGTATGGTCCTTAGTAGATCCATCTAAAGGTATTGTACCTATTGGGTACAAATGGATCTACAAAAAAAAATTGGATCGATGGTAAGGTAGAGACCTATAAGGCAAGACTGGTGGCAAAAGGTTATAGTCAACGTGAAGGCATTGACTATCAAGAGATTTTTTCGTCAGTGGCTATGCTGAAATATATCCGTACTTTACTTACATTGCAGTCTATTATGATTATGAGATCTGATAGATGATGTGAAAACTATCTTCTTAAATAGATATCTTGAGGAAGATATCTATATGGAGCAGTCTATAGGTTTCACATCTAGTGATAGTGATCACAAAGTCTGCAAGCTGCAAAGATTCATTTATGGACTTAAGCAAGCATCCGGAGTTACAACACTCACTTTAATGATGTAATCAAATAGTTTGATTTATCAAAAATGAGAAGGAGCCATGTGTGTATAAAAAGATCAGTGGAAGTGCTGTTATGTTCTTGTATTATACATGGTGACATCCTCCTGATTGGGAATGATATTCCCATGCTGACATCGGTCAAAATTTGGTTGTCATAAAAATTCTCTATGAAAGACCTAGGAGAAGCTTCCTACATTTTTGGTATTAAGGTCTATAGGGATAGATATAAGAGAATGATAAGACTCTCATAGCAAATATACATAGAGGAGATACTGAAGTATTTCAGCATGAAAAACTCCAAGAGAGGTCTCTTGCCTCTTAGACATGGCATTCATCTTTTGAAAAAGATGTATCCTGACACACCTGAAGAGATCCAATGCATGAGCAAAATTCCTTATGCTTCGACTATAGGGAGTCTTATGTATACTATGTTATGTACGCAATCTGATATAGCTCTTGCCGTGAGTGTCACGAGCAGATATCAGTCGAATCCAGGTGAGGAGCACTGGATAGCTGTAAAGAACATCCTTAAGTACTTGAGAAAAACTAAAGATTTGTTTTTGATCTTTGGAAGAGGTTCGGAGCTAAAAGTGAAAGGATACACCGATTCAGACTTCATGTTTGATATCGATGATAGAAGGTCTATGTCAGGGTATATTTTTCTGTGTAATGGAGGATCGATTAGTTGGAAAAGATCCAAACAATCGGTCATTGCAGATTCAACCACGGAAGCTGAGTACATCACCATCTCTGAAGCTACTGAGAAAGTATTTTGGTTCAAGAAATTCATTGCGAAGCTAGCTGTGATGTCATTAGATGCCATTACACTGCACTGCGACAACAACGATGTCATAGCCATTGCTAAGGAGTCCAGGTCTCACCAGAAGTCCAAGCATATTGAACGGCGATTCCACATTATCCGTAAATATCTCGAGAAGCAGTTCATCACGGAGGACAATGATCGATCTAGTTAGATCGATGCACGATCACCTCCTTTACAGGAAGATGAGTCTCGAGTCTGTAGTATGATGACACTAGAGTGATAATACAGGTGGTTGTTAGATAACAACTTACACTAAGTATGACCATTACAAAAACTATTTAGATGTCTACTCACTCATCAGTGGTATTCTCGATGCTACAGTGGTATGACTGTCTTTGACCTGTGTGCATTGGCTATTTGCAATGAGGCTACTATAGTTTGATTACACGTCTACTTGGTCCCTAGCTATTCAGATCCTTACTGTGTATGTTGGCTATGGTGGGTTCAGGTTCACTATTAAAAGTAGGATGCACTTAAATGGAATCTATCTACCTTAGTAGAAAAGGTATAGTCTTATGTAATTCACGAGACTGAGTTTAATATGTCTTTGGCCAAAGTGAGAGTGAATTTTGAAAAGAAGTTTCCACGAGATTCACAAGAGAACTCAAGTCAGTCAATCTTGCGTTATGACTGACGATGAGATTTGATGAGTTATCCATGACCTCCATTAAGTTGGAACTTTCGATAGAAGAACCGAATCATATGATACTGTACCTAAAGGTTTATACTTCCATTCTACTGGGTTGCCACAACATACTGCTAAGTGTCACTGATGGATTGTGGGACCCACGAGTATTATCTTGATGATCAATGATTCTCAATGGGCAGTGTTAGAATTATTTCAATCCATCGAAAAGAATTTCGATAATATTATAATAAAAATATAATATGCCTCACTACCAGATAGAATAAAACCTATGAGGTTACACACAAAAAATTTTCTGTTTGATCCGATGATTAATCGACAATTACGAATCGTTAAGGGTATAATTGTCAATACGATTGATAATTAATCAAATGTAAAAGTTGTAGGAGAATTAATTAGTAATTTGATTACTAATTAGACTCAATTTGATTGAGAAATAAGCTTTAGATCAAGTCTAATTGAATTGGAATTAGTTTGACTTGAATTGGGTTTGGTTTGATTAAGTTATGAGATGACTCAATTACCATGGAATCGATTTTTGATTTGATCTGAATTTAGGTTCAATTAAATCTTAATTGGATTAGAATTTAATCTAATTAAAGATCTAATTAGATTAGGTTCAATTAGGTGTTTGGGTCTAAATCAAATTACTTTTGGTTTGAGGCTCAATCCAAAACCCTAGAGTCCATTTTGTGAAGGACTCTTCCATGCACCACCCATTGTCCACGCCCCTTCTCTTCTCATGCAAATTTTAGGTTTTCTATGTTTTTCCACCTCATGATCAACCACTTATTCCCTCATTTGGATAGGGATAAGTTTTGATCTGAATATAAAATTTAATTTGAATTTTTGATAGAGTTTGACTCTATCAAGACTCTATCAGGCGCCACCTTAAAAGGATTAGAACAAAATTTGGTCGACTACTAGAGTGAGAGAGAGACTTTTTGGTATCCTCCCTTCTAAGTTTGAAGGGACTCCATTGGTACAAGGCGTGGGACTCCGAGGAAGAAAGCTGCACTGCTACTGCCTTTCTTCTACCTCCACTGCTTCTTCGACTGAAGATCATCTTCTAGATCTAAAGAAGGATCAAACCAATCATCAAAAGGTCTTCTCTATAAGGGAGCTAGCACCCTGAGGAGATAGACAAGTCTCAAATCAGATCGGATCTCATGTGGATACCCGTAGAGGCCGGACATTTGTGTGGCTCCAAGAACCTATCAAGTTTTTTATCATTGACTGTGGAGCTCTTCCACCCATGATAAGGTATGAGATCTGATCTCATAAATTAATTTTAGATTTCATATGTCTTAGATCTATGTTAGGGAAGGTTTTAGATCTGATTTAATGTATGATAAAAATAGTTAATCTATTTTATTCTACTATAATTTCAAAATAGTTTTGAAATACATGCATGTAATCTGCCCTTCCATTTCTAACAAATAGAACCTATGGGGTCATGCACAAAGAGGCTTTTGACTGATCAGATGGTTGAATTACGATTATGAATCATGATACAATTTAATTATCAATTTGATTGATGATTAATCCAATGCAAAAGTTGTAATTAAATAATTCGCTAAAGAGTTAGTGAGTTATAGGAGAATTAATTAGTAATTAGATTGCTAATTGGCTCAATTTGATTGAGCAATGGAGCTTGCATCAAGTCTTATTAAATTAGATTCAATTTGACTTGACATGGGTTTGATTTGATCTAGCCTAATTGGGTTATGAGATAACTAAATTGTATGAGAGATTATTCTTGTTTGATTAGGATTTGAGTTTGACTTAATTCCTAATCGGATTAGGATCTAATTAAAGATTGTTTGGATTCTTATTTGAACTAAAAATTCTCTTCTTCATGGATGCACTAAATCCTAATTAGATTAGAATTAAATTTAGTTTGACTCAAGCACCAAGAGAGAGTCCAAAAGGACTAAGACTCCTATTTTAATTAGGTGACATCTAATCTAAATAGTTTGGACTCCTAATCAGATTTGGATTTCAATCTATTTGGATCTAATTAATTTCTAATATGATTAGAATTGGTTAGAGTTTAAATTGGTTTAAATCAACCACTTAAAGAGGAGTCCCATGATGTTAAAATTCTCCCTCCATGTGCCATAAACAAATCCCATGTCCAACCAAATTTTTGATGCCAAACTTCCCATGCCCTCCTCTCCTCTTTTACATGTAATAAGCTCTCTTAAACCTCTTTTCTCCTATGAGATATCTGGCACAAATAAGGAGAGTGGGCGGCATCAAAAGTTTAGAGTCCAAAGAAGTTTGGACTCTCACCTAAACTCCTACCTAAAATCAATCTCTTCTCCTATTTAAACGTGGGATCATGAGGGATGGTGGGGACTTGATATGGATCAGATTTTGATGCCAAAATAAGGGGAGTTATGCATGGAGAAAAATCATAGGGAGAGGCATGGGATGATGGTCCAAGAGTCTAAGACGTGTGGTATATTGGCTTCTATCTCTTCTTTCTTACCAACAACCAAATATTGGTTGTTAGGACCTCTTCTCTCCCATCTTTTGTCCTAGTTTGGATATGATTTTTTCTCTCCTCTTTATCCAAGAGTTAGAAAAAATTCTTACATCTCTAGCATAGAGATTTAGTGTATGGATTTTAGGAAGAAAAGAGAATAAAAAGTTCTTCTCATGATCTCTAGCGTAGAGATCATCATCCTCCTATTTTCTTCTTCTTCTCTAAGAGTGTCTTGAGAGAAAAGAAGATTTTTCAACCGTCAAGATGCAATCTCTACAAGAAAGCTAGCACCTTAATAAGATCAAGAAGCTTCTGATCAGATCGAAGTCTCATATGGATATCCGTAGAGGTTGGATACTTGTGCGGCTTCAAGGGACCTTCGAAAGACATCCATGATCATCAGTTCGTAGTGTAGATCGATCCATGCCTAGGTATGAAGATTAGATCTTTTTTATTTATTTTTTTCTATTTGATTTCTGTATCTGAATCTTATCTCACATATATAGATCCTGTTTATAGTTTTAGGATTTGATCTTATGCATGCTTAGATAAAATTAGATTTAATCTAAATTTTTAAATTTTTGCTGCGTATTCATTTTGAAATATTTTGCATGCATGAAATCATAAAGTCCCAACATATCCTACAAACAAGCATCTATCAGACACTATCCAAGCTTATCTGTCTCTAAACACTTAACATTGGTTGGACACCCCCAGACCTTAAGGTGTGAGAGCACCGGCTTACGTTCAGTTTATATCTTCTATGAAGTTTTATCGACAGACTTGCTCGACTCTTCATTTAAAATGTAGTAGGTAGTTTTTAGAGCATATCTCCAAAAAGAGATTGACAGACTCACAAAGCCCATTATGGATCGGACCATGTCTAATAAGGTTCGATTCCTCCTCTTAGACACCCCATTATATTATGGTGTTCCAGGAGGGATCCATTGTAAGAGAATCCTATTCTCTTCTAGATATGTCAGAAACTCATTGGTGAGGTATTCACCACCTCGATCTGACAAAAGGATCTTAATACTCTTTTTAGTTTGTTTCTCTACTTCAGTACTGAATTGTTTGAATATTTTAAATGATTATGACTTATGCTTCATAAGATAGACATATCCATACCTTGATAGGTCATCTGTAAATATAATAAAATAGTAGTATCCTCTTATGATACTTATGTATTAGATTTTGATGGTACAGCAGAATGATTAGGTGTTTAAAATTTCATTCAAAACACCCGATGCATCGAAAATCCTAATGCCCAGAAACTTTTGACTATATCAATCAAAATATAATTAAAATAAATTTAGATCAAAAAAATATCTGTAGCACTAATCTAATTTTCATAAGGCATCCAAGTGTTCACCCTCCAACGGTGATCCACACAAAAATTGAACCAAGGACAGCGCTCTTTTCTTCACCTTGCTTCAAGAGTTCTAGCCCCTAGAACTAGACTAGCCACCAATTGATCAGATCTTCCTTCAGATCTAAGTCTGAACTATTAGATTCTGACTGTGTAGTGAAAAGTAATTTTTAAAAATTTTAAAACAAGCAAATCAATAGCCTTATTAAATAAAACTATCAAGCCGAACCCAAAACTCTAGAATCACTTTGCCGATTACGATCAAAGCAAATTCAAGCATGCAATGAGATAGAAAATTATACTTTAACCAATATAAAAAAGTGGCATATTAGTATTCTCCATAAGATTCCAAGGTAGAAGTCCTCCAATGGTGATCCACATGAAAGTTGGCCAAAGTCCTTCCCAACCAGTGCGCTGCTGCAGCCTTATCTTCTCAAGAACACTGCCAGCTTCGAACTTACATCACGATGGCACCAAAGCCCAGTTACTTTTGATCTCACCATCATAATGACACCATGAAGATACTATTTAGATGTTACACAACCTAGAATTTAACTTTTGGCTCCAACCTGGAAAAGCCAAATCCTAGGACACTCAAGCAACACTTGCTGAAAATCTTACCACCCTAGTAGCAAGTTTTGCCACTCAAAATTCCCTCTTTTTTTCTTCAATTTTTTTTTAAATTTTTTCCTATGTTTACCACATTCTCCCTATTGGTCTCAACCAAAAATCACCACAACAAACCATCTAAAGCATCTCCCTATAAATAGGGGACCAAGGGACGTCACATGAGACCATGGGGTGCTAACCTTTGGCGCTCCAACTTCCCATATGCAAAATAAATTTATCAAGTAAATTTTTGATGATTCAAATACTTGGATCAGAAGGACTCTTAGTCTTCTATGTCCCATAAAAATCTAAACTAAATTTGGCATTAAATCATAGGAGAACTGATCAGAAATTTAAGATAACGCATAATAGTTAAGAGCCTTCATTAGGAAAGACTCTCCACTTCTCAAGCCAATTTAAGGTGGGTGGCATTTATGTTTTGCTGTGACTTCTGATGGATGTGTAAGACTCCTTCTCCACTTGAAACTCTTTCAAGTTGGATAAGGATTCAATCTAAATTGATCCAATCCCATTAGGTTAAAACTAACTGGTCTAGGTTAGCTCAAACAATTTGATCTAAACCAATTTGAGAACTTGGATTAATACAATGTGCTAGCATATCAAATTAACCCAAAAATTTATATTAAACTCTAATTAGATCAGATCAAGGCAAAATCTCAAAGCATGTGATCTATTAGATTTCAAATCTAGCCAGCAGTGGATCCAGACTTTCGACGTAACCCTAATCCGATAAGATTAGGTCACCCGAAGAGTCCCAATCAGCTTGGACTCTTTCAAATTGATTCTAGAATTAAACTCTTTTAATTCTAACAAATCCAAAAGTCAAAATTGACATCTAGCAAATATGTCATAACTACCCAAAAGATTTAAAATTTTGATAAAAAATTATCAAAATATCCTTCAATGGCAAGTCCCGTGTAATTCAATTCTTTAGTCAAACAACATCTCAGATGAGCTGTGAACATGAAAATATGTCAAATCCAATCACTTATCATTATGTATCTCGATCAGAAGATGATGATTTAGTTGATGATACATTAAAAACTCTTTTCTAACATTATCCTGCTTTGGCCAAAGACTTGCAGAATCATCGTCTTATGAGATCACATAGGATGTTTGCTCCCCTTATTAGGAGTGACTAATCCCTTATTGATCACTTACAACCTCCATGCATACTTCACTATATCCAGAACACCCCACACAAGGATCAAAAGATCAAGCTAGGTAGTGAACCAAAATATGGATCCATGTATACAAGGTACTATGGTGACCTCAGGTCTAAGGATCACTTACACAACTCCCACTAGAGAATCATCAGTTGACATGTAAATAAGACTCCATTTGATATTCTCTCATAGGTCATGAAAGAATTATGCCCTCCAAGCCAATCGCATATAAGATGCGATAGGGTGTTTATTGTAATTTATCTTCCAAACTTATGTAATTGACATTAATATTATTAATAAAATTGATATTTTTGATTCATTATATACTGCATCTTATTAATTTTAAAATTATAATGAACTCCATAGGTCTGGATAATGGTTTTAGGACCGTGATGAGATCATGCTAGTGAGACCTAAATCCTTGATAACCCTGATCTAAAACATTCTTAGTCATTGGTACATTGAGTTGGCGATCAATAAAACCAGTAAGACTGGCATGTCCTATGTATGCTCAGAAATGAGGGTGGTTGATCTCACAACCACTTGTGTGGTGACACTAATATAAGAATATAGGTGCTCATTAGAGATGAGTTGACTGAATTGACCTACGAGAGAATAATCAGATGGAGTCTTATTTACATGTCAACTGATAATTTTTTAGTAGGAGTTGTGTAAGTGATCCTTTGATCTGAGGTCACCGTGGTATTTTGTGTACATAGATCCATGTTTTGGTTCACTATCTAACTTGATTCTCTGATCCTTGTGTGGAGTGTTCTGAATATAGTGAAATACATGAGATGGATTTGAAAGGTTGAAATACAATATGAATGAAGCAATCTCGGATGACAGTTAACCTGAGACCATCCTAAAGCATCTAGGGTCAACAGGATGAATTATGCGGTAACCATAAGTATGAATTTTAGAATATTTTTTTATGATAATTCGATCTATCTGGATGTCGGAATCATTGCTAGATGGTATCTCGATTAGTACAGAAATTAGTTTCTGTGCTACCGACTTAGTGTTTGAACTTATGGAGTCACGCACACAAGTCAGACAAAGTAGGAAAGAATTGACTTATGTTTATATGTCCAATCTGGAAGTACTTGACTTGATTGAACATATAAGCTAACTTAATTGAGAATTAAGTTATGGGTCAAACAGGATTGAAGAGTTGACTAGTCTAGCTAGCACTACATATGAGATTCAGGTTTAATCCCGAGGATAAATAATTTCTATTTATGATCCATGGAACATATAAAAGATTGAATTTAAGTATTAATTAATTTTAAATTAGATCTGAATTAATTAGACTTAAATAGATCTAAAATCTAAGTTAAACTTGGTATAAAAGTCCTAAAGAGTTTAGAATTGATAGTCTTTCAAAATTATTTCGAACCGACTTCGAATCGGACTCGAATCGGATCTGTTTTGGATGAGATATGAGTATTCCTACTTGCATTGAGAATATCCACTCATAAAACATGATCAAAAATTAGTTTGGTGCTTATTTGGGGCATCCCAAGTGAGTGTGGGAGTAGGTGCAAAGTAGATGTCAAAGTGATGGCAATTATATCTCATGTAGGAGTCCTTCTTTCATGAGTATTGGACCAATTCAAATCAGATTTGAATAAAAAGTTCTCCTCTCATTGGGTCATAAGAATTATCTATAAATAGAGAGGGTCTCTACTTATGGATGAGAGAAGAGTATTAATAGAATAGCAAACAAATCAAACTGAAAGAAGAGAAAAAGAGAGAGAGACAAGCGTGTGAAGAGAGAGGTCCTTCATCTTCTACATCTCTCCCTTTATTGCCGCCTCCTCTCCTTGGGCATGGATCCTTCTTGGGCATCCTACTTGCTGGTATGAGATATCACATCATCACATCTCATCTTTTGATTGATTGAGTTGTGAGGTCAATTGGATTGGAGTTCATCCTGCTTTCCTACAGTGTCTAACGTGCAAGCGAAGTAGACGGTCGCATATCCAAGCCTCCGTGAAGGTTTATATCAGATAATTTGAGATTTGATCTCTAGTTCTACTATGTTTCTAGTAAAATTTGATCCATAAATAAGTAGAATATTAGAAAAAAATTTTAGATACAACCTGGGCATTCTAGAGGAAAACTGTTCTCTTCCCTTCAACTAGTATCAGTGCAGGCCTGAAATATATACATATAAAATAGATTTTTTTGTGATTATTTATATGAGATATAATTGAGATATTTTGTGTGACATTAAATCTTATTTAAATCTATTTATACAAAATTTTTGATTTAATTTTGATTGGATTAGAGGTGCCTAATCAATGATTGATTGAGGTTGTTATAAATTTGTTATAACAGAATTCTGCTGTTGCTGAATTTTTGATGAAAAATAATATGAATTAAAAATTTATTTTAATAGCATTTTAATTTTTTATTTTTTTTATAAAGTGAGAATTATTTTAGATTTAAATTAGATCTGTTTCGATAGATATTTAGATCTAAATCCTATCATAATTCAGCACTGCATGAAAATATATTTTACCAAAAATTAATTCCTTATGCATTCATATTTACATCTAATTATTTTTCTATTTGATATCAAATCTAAAATAGATATTTTATAATCAGTATAAGATAAGTTTTAGATTTGATATGATGTATATGATACATCAAATCTAATTGGATTAGATGAAGAACATAATTGATGAGATCAAGGATATGTTCAAGACATAAAATAATTTTGTCAATAATTGCATGTTGATGTAATTATATATGAAATTAGATTTCAGATCTTAGTAGTCTAATACTCAGGTTGATGAGATCATCAGACCTTCCGATCATAAAAGATTAAAGAGATTAATCTCTCTTTTGCCTATTCGATAGATTCTCTTATAATGTGTAAGGATATCGTTGTGATTCAATTTCATGATGAAGAAAAGTGAACAGACTTTTATATATTATTTTGATCATAAATATATTTAGATTATATCTAAAATGATTTATGATTCATTATAATAGGATAAAATTTAGATATAAAATTATTTTAGATCTGAATTATATGTTACATATGATGTAATTGGTATTGATCTAAAAGTTGTCATGATACATGAGATGTATGAATGAAGTTTAGATCATACCTATGAATGTTTAATTATTAAACATATTATGAAAATTTATTTTCATATGTTGAAATATATGGTATGCTTCACTTGAAATCTTTGTAGAATAGTTCTATAAACTGAAACACACATTTCACACACTTAATTTTGAATTAAGTTTGAATGATCTAGAATTGAGAATAAAAGATCATTAAGACAGCACATAATATGATGAGCAAAGGGTTAGCATAAATCATATCCTTTTAATGGGTTAGATCTAGGGTTAGGAATACATATGGATCAAGTAGAGAAATTAATTAAATCTAATCAAGGATTGAATTAGATTAGGTCAGTATTTCTCTAAATCAATCTCAATAGTTAAAGTTTGATCAAGTCCATATGTTTGATCCTAATAAATAGACCATGATCATGGCTCCGTAGTTGCGCTTGAATTTTCTGGTGTGCCAAATCGAAACTAATTAACCAGTTGGTGTCTAAAGTAAGTTTGGCAGATTCGATCAAGTGGTTTTTAATTAGGAGCTATTCATCTAGATGCGTCTACGGTGAGTTAAGGGTAGATCCCTCCCACTGATCTCACTTACCTGGCCAACATGGTAGATTATGTTTTGATTAGGTCATTAGTCGATTCGTGCAGACCCATGCCATTAAGATAAATCAGTGTGACTGATTTAGGTATCTTTAGACCAGCTTGTGTTTAATCTATTACATGACTTGGTGAAGTCAGTGGAAGGATTTGCAGCTTGCAGGTCGACTTCTTCTCTTATTCTTAGGTCAATGAAATCAAATCTTCTAAATTATTAGGTCCATAAAGTGATAAAGTTATGAGATAACTTGATCATTGCCTCTCATTAAGGTGTGTCATAATAAGTTTAATATTCCAAATAGACATTAGAGGTGCCACATGCCTGGTGTCTATTACGTATTGAAATTATCATTCATCATATGACTATCATGATGTACCTTCAGATCAATGTTCAAGTTGGTCGAGTCATACTCGAGCTTGGACATCCATTTGTTGGATGCACTTGATGTGTCATATTAATGGTTAGACCTAACCATAATTTTTAGTGGAGGTGCCACACGCCTGCTGAAGAAAAGTTTGGGGCAAAACCCAATGCTAAAAGTTGTTTGGAGAAACAATTGATTATAAACCTACCCATAGATGCACTAGGGTTGGCCGAGCTACACTTGGGCCCGAATGCAGTCCGTATGGATTCTAGTACCTGCTAAGAAATTAATGTAATTCTTCGAGTTAGAGGTAGAGGCTACCAATTCGCAAAAAATAATGGGAGACCTTTAGACTAAAGTCTATATCTTCAAGATTAAAAAAATAATTCATATACCAATAGGCTAATATTTTCTCCTTTCAGTTATGGCCAACACACTATCCCTCCATTCGCTGTTGGATAGTGACAAGCTTATCGGACCCAACTTTGATAATTGGTATCGAAAGTTGAAGATTGTGTTGGAACATGAGAAGATTTTGTATGTCCTTACGGATCAGGCATCTGAAGAACTTTCAACCAATGCTCTTCATGTTGCGAGAGACACTTACATGAAGTGGCTCAATGATCGCACGATTGTGCATTGCGTGATGAGGACAGCTATGAACGATGAACTTAGTCATAAGTTCGAGGATACGCAGCCTGAGGAGATGATTCAAATATTGAATGAGTCCTTTGGCACTTTTGAGAATGCGAAGAGACATAAAATCTCCTGCACAGTGTTCAATGCCTGTATGCGAGAGGGAGCTTCAGTCACCGATCATGTATTATACATGATTAAGCAGATTGAATGCCTTAGCAAACTTAGCTTTCTATTGCATGAACAGTTAGGCAAGGATGTTATCCTCAATTCACTATCGAAATCCTACCTACCATTTCTCAGTCATTATAGAATGATGAAGCATGTAGTAAACTACTATGGTTTGCTAGAATTATTACAGACTTTTAAGAAGGATCACTAGTACAAAAAGAGTCGGTGAATTTAGTTGGAGGTTCATCTGCAAGGCATCGATCCTCTAGGAGAGAAAATAAAAAAAAGTACAAAAATCTCGTGCCACCGATCCCAAGCAGAGCAAACCGTCAAAAATTGATAAGAACCAGGCGGAATGCTTCTTCTGTAAGAAGCTGGATCATTGGAAAAGAAATTATCCTGCTTATATAGCCACCCTTGACCCAAACAGGCCTAAGAACAAGAGAAAGAGGCAAGTGGTTGCTTCACAAGGTATTTATATGATAACACCTTGTAATTTCTCTGTTTGTGATACTACTACCTAGGTATTGGATACCGAAAGTCTTATTAATATATGCAATTCATTGCAGAGACTGCAGGTAAGTAGAAAATTTTGAGAGGGCGCCTTGAGAACTTTACAGCTTGTCTTCGAATCTAGCAGTATCATGTTAGATGATTGTCATTATTATCTCTCTTTTACGATGAATGTCATCTCTGTAGGCCTTTTGGCTAAACTGGGTTACAAGTTTATAATAAAGGATGATTTTTATAATATCATTATGAATGATACTACAACTATGCATGGACAATTAAAACATGGCATATACATAATATTACGGCCTGTTAGTCTAATGTACACACCTAGTAAACGCTCCAAAATAGATAATGTCAGTGAATCCTACCTTTGATATTGTAGGCTTGGTCATGTGAACAAGAATAGGATTGACAGGTTGATCAAGAAATGTATCCTTGAGATAGATGATCATGAATTATTGCCTATCTGTGAATCTTATCTACTTAATAAGATGACTAAGTCAGCTTTTAAAGGAAAAGGTGAAAGAGCCAGTGATGTTCTAGGTCTAAAACATACTGATGTATGTGGGCCTATAAATATAAGTATTAGAGGAGGATATTACTACTTCATTACATTTACAGATGACCTATTGAGGTATGGGTATGTCTATCTTATGAAGCATAAGTCAGAATCATTTGAAATATTCAAATGATTCTATGCTGAAGTAGAGAAACAAACTGAAAAGAGTATTAAGATACTTCGATCAGATCGAAGAGATGAATACCTCACCAGTAAGTTTCTGACATATCTGAAAGAGAATGGGATTCTCTCACAATGGATCCCTCCTGAAACACCACAATATAATGGTGTGTCTGAGAGGAGGAATCGAACCTTGTTAGACATGGTTTGATCCATGATGGGTTTTTTTCAGTCTGTCAATATCTTTTTGGGGATATGCTCTAGAGACTGCCTGCTATATTTTGAATAAGGTGCCCAGCAAGTCTGTCGATAAAACTCCATATAAGATATGGACTGGACGTAAGTCGATGCTCTCACATCTTAGGGTCTGGGGGTGTCCAGCTTATGTCAAGTATTTAAAGACAGATAAGATTGGATCAAAGTTTGATAAATGATTGTTCGTAGGATATCCAAAGAAAACTAAAGGGTACTACTTCTACCTTGCTGTAGAATAAAGGTGTTTGTCAGCAGTCAGACAATCTTTTTGGAAAAAGTTCTTTGGTGAAGAAGCTAATGTTTGTAAAATTAAACTTAATGAAGTTCATGAGATGGAAGGACCAACAAATACAGAATTGGATTTGATTAGTGAATCGAATTCAAAGTCAGTAGAGGCATCATTAAGGAGATCTGATAGAATACCGCATCAGTCAGACAGATACTATGATTTTCTGATCCGAAATGATGATCCTATTGAACTTGATGAGAATGATGAGGATCTGATCACCTATATGAAGGCCATGCAAAGGTCTGACTCCTAAAAATAGCTTGAGGCCATAAAGTTTGAGATGGAGTCCATAGAGATCAATAATGTCTAGACACTAGTTGATCCGCCCGAAGGAATAAAATCCATAGGGTGTAAATAGATTTTCAAGAGAAAAAGAGGAGCAGACGGAAAGGTAGAGACCTATAAATCCCTTCTAGTTGCTAAGGGTTACCGTCAACATTATGGTATTGACTCTGACGAGATGTTCTCTCCTGTGGCAATGCTCAAGTCCATCCGGATTATGCTTGCTGTCGCTACACACTTAGATTATGAGATCTGACAGATGGATATCAAAATTGCTTTTCCTAATGGAGAGCTGGAAGAAGAGGTGTATATGATACAACCTGAAGGATTCACATCCACAAACGAGTCGAAAGTGTGCAAGCTGAAAAGGTCAATTTATGGATTTAAGTAGGTATCGAGGAGTTGGAACATGCATTTTGATAAAGTAATCAAAACATATGACTTCATTAGGAATGGAGAAGAGCCTTGCATCTACAAATGGACTTGCGATTTTGTGGTCATTTTTCTTGTGCTGTATGTGGATGACATACTATTACTAGGAAATGACATCCCAACTTTGCAGAGTATGAAGCTATGGTTATCATCACAGTTCTCCATGAAGGACTTGAGAGAAGCATCCTACATCTTAGGGATGAAGATCTATAGGGATAGATCTAGAAGATTGCTTAGATTGTCCCAATCCACGTATATTGACATCTTGTTGAAGCGGTTCAATATGAATAATTTCAAAAAAGGTTATCTTCTAATAGGCTATGGAATTACTCTTTCCAAGAAGGATTATCTGATAACTCCTAAGGAGAGAGAGCAGATGAGTAAAATATCATATACTTTAGCAGTGGGATCTATCATATATGCTATGACATATGCAAGACCGGATGTGGCCTATTCACTAGGGGTAGTGAGTAGGTACCAGTCAGATCCAGATGAGAAGCATTGGAAGATTGCAAAAATAATTCTTAAGTATTTGAGAAATACTAAAGACCAATAGCTTATCTATGGAGATTTTGATCTAAAATTTGTGGGATATACTGATTCTAATTTTTAATTAGATTGTGATGACAGCAAAAGCATGTCGAGCTACGTATTTACCTTGAATGAAGGAGCTATTTGCTAAAAAAATTTCAAGCAACATACTGTGATCGATTCTATATGCGAAGTGGAATACATTGCTGCATCGGATGCTGTAAAAGAGATGGTGTAGTTGTGAAAGTTTATTATTGAGCTGAGAGTTGTACCTTCCATTGATGGTCCTGTCCTGCTGTATTGTAACAGCTCCAATGCCATAGCTCAGGCGAAAGAACCTAAGTCGCACCATCGCACTAAACATATTCTGTGCCGCTATCACCTAGTGCGAGAGATCGTGAACCGAGGTGACATCAAGCTTCAGAAGATCAACGAAAAGGAGAACCTAGCCGACCCCTTCACTAAAACTCTCAGGATCAAAGAGTTCGATGACTTCAAATGGAAGATGGGTATAAGATACTGCTCTGAATGGCTTTAGTCTAAGTGAGAGCTATTGGAAATTGTATCCTAAAACCAATCATATAACGATTGAGTTCATCCTTGTATATGAATTATTGATTATTGAATAATAGTTGTTCTGATATTTTTCATCACAAAGTGACATCTTCCTTAAACTCTTGTACTGTGATGAAGTCCTTAGAACTATACCAGTGTACGATAAAGAGAGGATTTATCATATAGTTCTTAAACAAGCTCGCGACCAAATGATACATCATTACAAGATGATGACGTTTATCGAGTGAAGATCATTGTGTGCCATATGGGTTGGTTGTCCTCTTAACCAAAGAGTATGGTGATACTGGCATGGCATACAAGTGAGTGTAAGGGTACATCGTCATTGAACAAGTGACTCACCTGTTGAGCATTTTGCTATCAAGAGCTGCTCACAAAATACATGAGTATAAATATCCTTCAGACCTGAGATCATCATGGTGACTTGCAAGCAACTCACTGTACTTTGTGTTGAACTACCTAGATTTTTAATGCAGGAATGGAAGGCTACTGGATACAGTCAAATACTTGCGAAGTCTATGTGTGGATCAAAATGGGATTGATCCCTTCAGATTATTAAAGTTGATGTATCGCTGTATTTCAATTTAGTAAAGCCTTGACCAGGGTAATCCATGAGATGTATTTGAAAGGTTGAAATACAATGTGGATGAAACAATCTCGGTTGACAGTTAACCTCAGACCATCCTAGAGCATCCAGGGTCAAAAGGATGAATTATATGGTAACCATGAGTATAGGTTCTGAAATATTCTTTTTTGATAATTCAATCTATTTGGATGTCGAAAACTATTGCTAGATGGTATCTCGATTAGTGCAGAAATTGATTCCTATGCTATCGACTTAGTGTTTGAACCTATGGAGTCACACACACAAGTCAGACAAAGTAGGAAGGAATTGACCTATGTTTATATATCCAATCTGAAAGTACTTGACTTAATTGAACATATAAGCTAACTTGATTGAGAATTAAGTTATAGGTCAAATGGGATTGAAGAGTTGACTATGTCTAGCTAGCACTACATATGAGGTTCAGGGTCAATCTCGAGGATGAACAATTTCTATTTATGATCCATGGAACATATGAAAGATTGAATTTAAGTACTAATTAATTTTATATTAGATCTAAATTAATTATACTTAAATAGGTCTAAAATCTAAGTTAGACTTAGTATAAAAGTCCTAAAGAGTTTAGGATTGACAGTCTTTCAAAATTATTTCAAACCGGCTTCGAATCGGACTCAAATCGGATCTATTTTGGATGAGATATGAGTATTCCTACTTGCACTAAGAATATCGACTCATGAAGCATGACTAAAAATTAGTTTGCTGCTTATTAGAGGCATCCCAAGTACGTGTGGGAGTGGGTGCAAAATAGATGTCATAAGTGATGGCAATTATATCTCATGTAGGAGTTCTTCTTTCATGAGTATTGGATCAATTCAAATCAGATTTGAATAAAGAGTCCTTCTCTCATTGGGTCATGAGAATCATCTATAAATAGAGAGGGTCTTTCTTATGGATAGAGAAGAGAATAAAATAGCAAACAAATCAAATTGAGAGAAGAAAAAAAGAGAGAGAGATAGGTGTGTGAAGAGAGAGGTCCTTCATCTTCTACATCTCTCCTTTTGTTGCTGCCTCCTCTCCTTGGGTGTAGATCCCTTTTAGGCATCCTACCTACTGGTGTGAGATGTCACATCATCACATCTCATCCCTCGATTGATTGAGTTGTGAAGTCAATTGGATTGGAGTTCATTCTACTTTCCTACAGCATCTGATGTGCATACGAAGTAGAGGGTCTGCATATCCAGACCTTCACGAAGATTTATATCAGATAATTTGAGATTTGTTCCCTAGTTCTGCTATAATTCATGTAGGGATTTGATCCATAAATAAGTAGAATATTAGAAAAAAATTTAGATGCAACCTGGGCATTCTAGAGGGAAACTGTTCTCTTTCCTTCATAGTGTATCACTTAGGTATGAGTTTATTATTGAGAATGACAACACAACCCACATCATTGAAAATGATGAGCCTATGATCTATTCGAAAACTGTCATGAGTAATGACTCTGATAAGTGGCTCAATGTCATGAAATCCAAAATAGACTCTATGTATGCCAATCAAGTTTGGATGTTGGTTGATGCTTCTGAGGGTGTGACCCCAATAGGCTGCAAATGGGTCTTTAAAAAAAAATTAGAGCAGATAGCCAGGTAGAGATCTATAAGGCCAGATTTATAGCAAAAGATTTCAAACAAAACAAAGTGTTGATTATGAAAAAAATTTTCACTGGTAGCCATGCTCAAGTTTATTCGGATAATGCTTGCTATTACAGTATACCATAACTATGAGATCTGGCAGATAGATGTCAAGACTGTCTTCCTCAATGAAAACCTTGAGAAGAAGTCTATATGACTCAGCCAATGAGATTTATCTCAAGTGGGAGAGCAAATCAGGTATGCAAACTAAATAGATCCATGTATAGATTAAAGCAAGCATCGAGGAGCTGGAACATCCATTTTGAAGAGATAGTCAAATCGTTTGACTTCATCAAAAATATGGATGAACCTTATGTGCACAAGAAGAGTAGTGGGAGTGCTATTATCTTCTTGACCTTGTATGTGGATGACATAC
Source organism: Elaeis guineensis (assembly GCF_000442705.2). Classification (NCBI taxonomy): domain Eukaryota; kingdom Viridiplantae; phylum Streptophyta; class Magnoliopsida; order Arecales; family Arecaceae; genus Elaeis; species Elaeis guineensis. The sequence goes on along the minus strand of NC_025999.2, from coordinate 50,930,074 downwards.
TTCTTATTGGGAATGATATCCCGATGTTGCAAACGGTCAAGACTTGGCTATCACAAAAGTTTTTCATGAAAGACTTGATGAAGCATCCTATATACTTGGTATAAAGAACATCACTGGCTCGTTTATCTTTTCCAATAAAAGATGACTTGATCATCTTTCCAAGCAAACAAGACTCACAGGTGGGTAATGATTTATAATCATATTCATCAAAAATTTATTCTTGAGCCAACTTATTCATCATGTTCTTGTTGATATGACCTAGTCTACAATGCCACAGGTAGGTATATGTGATATCATCTATTCTAGGATGTTTATTTGAAATATACATTATATTAGGCCTAGATACAATATAGATGCCATTGTTCAACTGTCATGTAAAATTGTAACACCATTCAAAATGATATCACAAATTTTTTTTATTAATATTTTATAATTTAAATTGGTCTAAAGGCTTATAGAAATAATATTTAAAAAAAAACTAGAATAGTAATAATACTCATTAAGAATAATATACTGAAACTCGAATATAAGCTTGATGATTCTTAAAGCTAGAACTGGAATTGATCTTCTATCTCCAACATTCATGAATCTCTCTCTTCTCTAAATCTTCTAGTAACCTGAAGACCCTGCAACGAATTATAAATATGAATAGAGCTTTCAGTATCCAATATCTAGGTCATTGTATCTATAAGAGAGAAGTTATAAGGTGTCATCACATAAGTATCTTATCCAGTAACTGATTGCTTCTTCTTCTTTGGCCTGTTCGAGTCAAGAAAAGCGATATACTGAGGAAATTCCTCTTCCAGTGATCCTGCTTTTTGCAAAAAAAGTACTCTGCTTGATTTTGATCAGCCTTAAACTTGGATTTCTGGGACTGACTCCCAGCACCAGGCACCTTCTTATTCTTTTTCTTTTTTTCTTTCTTAAAAGGACGACGACTACTCGAAGAAGATCCTCCCACTAGATTCACTGTCTCCTTATGGAGCTGGTGATCTTTCTCAAAAGTCTGTAGTAACCCCAATAGACCGTGATAGTTGACTACAGATTTGTCATTCTGAAATGACTGAGGAATGACAGGTAGGACTTGGGAAGAGAGTTCACGATTGCATCTCTTTCCATCTATTCATGTAAAGAAAAGCTGAGTTTGTCAATTTTCAATCTACTCGATCATGTACAATACATGATTGGTAACAGATGCACCCTCCCTCATCCGAATATTGAAAATGGTGTAACTAGTCTTGTGCCACTCAACATCGTCATGAGTACCAAAAAAATCTCTCAACACTTGAAGCATTTCTCTGGCTGAGCTTCTTCAAACTTTCGACTGAACTCAGCATTCATGGAGGCCCGCATGATGCAACGAACTATGGTGTGGTCGTTGAGCCACTTCAAATAAGTGTCTCGGACCACTCCTTGGGCGTTAGGAGCAGCTCCTCAGATATCGGATCTGTTATCATATAAAGGATCTGCTCGTGCTCCAGGACAATCTTTAATTTTCGATATCAATTATCAAAATTCGATCTGATAAGTTTTTCACTGTCCAATAATGATCGGAGTGACAAATTTAAGGCAATATCTGCACACACATAGAAAAAACAAAGCCTAATTAGTATATGAATTTATTAATTCTAAAAATTTAGACTTTAGTCTAAAGGTCCTCTCATTATTTTATATGAATTGGTAGCCTCTACCTCCAATTCGAAGAATTACCTTAATTTCTTAGCGGGTACTAGAATCTACACAGACTACATATAGATCCGAAGATGACTCGATCAACCCATATGCACCTATGGTAGTTCTTAATCAATTATTTCTTCAAATAACTTCTAGTATTTAATTTAGCCTCAGATTTTATTTCAGTAGGTGATGGGCCTCCACTGAAAGTTTCAGTTAGGTCAAACTATTAACATAAACCTACTCAATGATTTTACCTAATGAGTGATCAAGCCTGAGGATGGCTCGATCAATCCAACCATCATCAGATAGTTCATCAGAGTCATCATATGATGAATGATAATTCCATCATTCAGAGAGAACATCAGATGGATGGTGCCTGCAATGTCAATCAGAAATAATGAACCCATTATCACTCACCTTAATGGAGGTTATGATCTAGTTATCATCATAACCAGCTCATTTTAAAGACCTAATAATTTATAAGATTTAATCGATTTAGAGAAGAGAGAAGAGAAGAAAAGATCAATCAATAGATCATAATCCTTCCACTGACTTCACCAAATCACTGAATCGGATTAGGTCATGCTGATTGAACTGGTACCTAGATCAGTCACACTGATCCAGCTTAATGGCATGGACTAACTCGAATTACTTAACGATCTAATCAAAATCTAGTTCATCAAATTGATCAGGTAAGTGAGATCGATGGGAGGGTCTACTAAACTTGCCTTAGACGCCATCGAAATGACCAGATAAGCTGCTCCCAATTAAAAACCACCGATCGAAATGCCAAACTTATCTTAGACATCAATTGATTAATTAATTTTGATTGGACCAACTTAATGATTCGGATTCAACAACTGAGCCACAATCAAGATCCATTTGGTCTAATCAAAGATATGAACTTGACCATCTATAACTATTGTACTAAAAAATTCTGATTAATCTAATTCAATATTTGATTAGACTTACTCAATTTCTCTACATGATCAATTAATTCTTTGATTCTAACTTTAGGTCTAACCCAATTAGAGAGAAGGACCTGATTTGAGCTAACCCATGCCTCATTTTTATGCAATGTCATTAGATCTAAATTACAATTTTAAATTCGATTAGCTTAATACTTAATTAAGTTTTGCATCAACATGGTTAAGGTTTCGAAAATAATTTTTTATATAAATTTTTTACATCAAGTCATAAAATTTTTTAGATCAAATTTAAATTTTTTATGATTTTAGATCAAAATAATTTGGCTAAACAAGATTAGATGTAACTAACTATCTTTGCAACTTGCATCACATACAACAACACTTAGAGTTTCAAGATCTAAGATTTTACAAGAAAGTAATTTTTTTTTCACTTTATTCTTCATGGGACCTCACAATGGCACCCCTACATGTCATGAAGAGTATCCCATTGAATGGGAGGAGAGAGTCATGAAACCCTACTTACTCCTATGACCGGATGACCTGGTGATTACTCAATCCGAGTACTTTGCTATTCAGAACATCTAATCTAAATAAATAATAATCAGATTTAAAAATAAATTAATTTAGATCTAATCTAAATCATAAATAATCAGATCTAATAATAAAAAATTAGATCTAAAGTCATATTAATTTATATCAAAACAACCTTGCTCTGATACTAGTTGAAGAAAATTTGCGGTAGTACAGTACATGCAATTAAAAAATTTTGTACAGTAGAAATAATAGATTAAATAATTTAATCTTAATCACATGTATAAGATCTAATCTTAGACTATCACATCAGATCTTTGATATGAAAAATATGTACTTTAGATCTGAAAATAAAAATCACATCGATCTCATCGATGTTGAAATTCTAGATCTAACTATTAGATCTACCATAGGAATCAAAATAAGTTAGAGATCATTACCAAAAAATTTTGATCTTGATCTCCTTTGATCCAATGGTTGGAGAGGGTATTCCTCAGATCACTCATAGCTATACAAAGTTATCTAACCTCTATAGAAAAATTCATGTGAAGACTGGCGCAGATCAGGGGCTTGAAGATGCTAGTCTGTGAACAACTTCGACAGCTAACCTCTTCCTTCTTCTACAAGCATCTTGGATACTCCAAAGTGATAGAAGATCTGGAGGAGGAAGAGAGGAGGAGGAGAAGAGGCTCTGAAAATAAAAAATCTATAAGAGAATTGATTATGGGATGTCCAAGAGAGGGGTCCCCTTTTTATAGACTAGAAATTAGGAATTTCCAAGAAAGGATGCCATGAATCAATGCCAAAACCCCTTTTTAGCATCCTCAAAAATTTTAAAAAAATTATTAAGATATGGAGAAGAAATTTGGAGTCTCACATGCCAAAGATTCTTTAAGAAAAATAAGAAAAAAAATAATATGGCTTCAATAAGAAATTTGCATCTCATCTCTAATTCTGATCGTATTCGAATTAGACAAGAGATAATATTATGACTCATCAACTATAATCAACCACTCTTTTCGGAAGAGGTTTCTTCTTTTTGGAATTTTCGTCGGGGCGTGGCTCTAGGTACGCATAATAATGACTCTGTCAGCTGTCAGCCATTCCCAACAGTCTGTCGAGGTGAGTGGGACATGTGGTGAGTGCAGGCTAGCTAGAGGAGATCCGCAATCATTATTGCAGCGGATCCCGGGGTCTATTTAAATACATTCTCCTCCTTCAGGGGTTCCACCTTACTCGAGAGAATCCCTCGTTCTCCTCTTCTTCTCCGAGAGCTCCAGCTTCCTCTAGCATCCTTCCCGGCCTTAGGCATCCTCTGAGTCGACCTCCATCATCCTTGCCATCTCCTGCACTTCTGGGATCAATCTAGGTCAGTTCCGAAACTTCTGATATTTTTCCACCTTTTTTTTCATATTCTGTTCGTTTAGCTTTCTCGGGGACCTATTTGCTATTTTTCCCAATTTTTTGAGATTTTTGTGGCTTCCATTTGATCCAAAATGTCCTTCGATATCTCCTCTTCTAGCAGTTCTAGGAGTTCGTCAGCCCCAGTTTCCCATAGTACTAGTACCGTAGATGAATCCGTAGCTAGGACCAAATCCTGTCTGGCCTTTGCGCGAACACCATCCCCGGCTCCTTGACTCGGATGAACTCTCACTGATAAGGATTCAGTATGGAGTTCCTCGAAGTACGAGCTGGAGCTTCCTAGGCCATCTGATCGGACTAGCGCCCCTCCTCCTGGCCGCTTCTGCCTATACCAGGAGGCCTTCCGTACGAACTTCGGCTTCCGCTGCTGTCCTTTGTCGTTGCTCTCTTTTGTTTTCTGAATATTTCTCTAGTTTCCGTCGTGCCGAACTCCTTTAGGTTTTTGATAGGGTTTCTTTCTCTTTGTAGTTTAGCCGAAGTTCGGCCGACTCTTTCTTTGTTTAGAACTTCTACACCTTCAAGCGCCATCCTCGGTAAAGATTGGTGGTACTTCTCTCCCCAGTTCGTAGAAAGGGTTGCGAAAGGCGCCCCCTCTTCTGTCCATAATTGGAAGAAGAAGTTCTTCTATGTCCGATGCCCGACCTTGGAGCTAGGATTACCCCCTTGGGGCTTCTTGAGGGATTCCGTCTATCGGGCTTCTACCCTGGAAAGGGACGACCTCGAGGCCTCCAAAAAGCTCGAGGCCTATCAAGCCCCCCTCCTCCCTGACCTTCTGAGGGAACAACTTTTGTTCAACGTCGGCCTGAGCCCCCTTAACCCTACCGGTATCTCTCCCTCTCTCTCTCTTTTTTTTTTTTTTTTTGCTTCCCCTTTTCCTGTTCCATTTCGGAGCTATGCTGATTTTCTTTTATCGCAGACATGGATGCAAGCATGGCTCGGAGGTTAGCCCAGGGTCTCAAGACCTACAAGAGAAAAGATGCCTCAACTTCGGGGTCGGTGAAGAAAGCCAGGACAGAAGGGACAAGCTCGGCCGCACCTACTCTGATGCCCGTCGTCGTCGAAGCCCCTTCCGACGTCGAACCCGAAGTCTCCCGAGCCCCTTCACAGAGCCCCCCGGCTGAGGGTCCCATTTCGGAGGTTCGTCCCGAGGGGGCACCGAGGCTGAAGGGAGGAGGAGAAAGAAGACCCTGGTCGGAGGAGTCGCAATCACAAAGCTGCCGCGAGGGGGCCGACGGCTCCGAGGAAGACCTGGGGAAAAATCCTTCAATAATAAGACTTAATAAAGAGGCTCGTCGAAGGATGCATTCTGCCCGAGATAGTTGAGAGGATCATCCTCGTTGATCTTGAGCTGCGGGTCTGGGACTCTTTGGGATCTTTCCTCGAAGTAGGTTAACTCATCCTTTTCCTTCTTTCCCTTCTTTAATTTATTCTTCAGCCCTTATGTCGACTCTCCGACCCTTCTTGCAGATTGGGCACCAGCTCGTCGCCAACGTCAGGTGGCGAAGATCGCCAAAAAGGAGGTAGCTCAGACAGAAGAGGGTCGCCTAGCCGGGGCCGCCCGCCTTGAGGAGAAGATCGTCGAGGTCCTAAGCCTCAAGAGACACTGGAAAAGGAGGGACAAATCTCGTCTGATCTGAGGACCGTCTTGGAGGAGGAGAGAGGGAAGGCTGAGGTCGAGGTCTCCGCATTAAGGGCACAGGTCTCCGAGTTGAAGGAGCAGGTTTTTGAGTTGAAAGTGTGGATTCCGTCTCTGGTCTAGAGGCAAGGGCTCGAGCAGTGGAGGAGTTCAAAGCCTCCCCCGAGATGAAGGATCTGAAGGTCCAGTTCGGCCAAGATGCCTTCATCAAGGGATTCGAGCTCTGCCAAGAGAAGGTGGCTGGGAGGTTTTTCGAGTTGGATCTAGCTTCCTGGACGAGACGTCCGATGATCAATTCGGACCATCCAAAGTTGCTGCCGGTCCTCTTCCAGTCGGGACCTCATCGATTGCCGTGGCCACCGCTGATGATCTTCTGGGGACATTGACCCCCTTTACTTCTGCCCCAGAGGTCCGGAACCTCTAGTTTTGTATTTTTTTCTTTGTAGTGATTTTTTCCTCATTCTCTTTACTTGAAATTTATTTGATCAATGAAGCCGGATTCATCTTTACGGAGAGTCCCTCCTTTTTTTTGTATTCTTTTCCTTCTTTTTTCTCCTTGCATTAATTTGAGTCGTGGCGCTCTTGTCTTCCAACGACAGTGTCTTACCGAAGTCTTCCCCTGTCGAAGGATATTCCCTTGAAGTCGATAATACGAGACCTCCAAAAGGAAGTTCGTCAGTTGACAAGGAAATCTAAGAAGCTGAAAGACGAACTTTACCGGCTGAAGGAGAGCCATTCAGAGGCCACCACGGAGGCTACTCGCTTTCGGGACCTCCACAAGAAAAGTTTCATGGAATACACCAAAAGGAAAGCCGACTTCATTACGGAGCTTGAGGAACTCCGAAAATGCCAGCAACCAGTCTTAGACTCAGGCTTCCAAGATCAGCTCCCTTAAAGTCGAGCTGGCGGCCGCACGGAAGAAGATCGGTCGGTTGGAAGGAAGCTCATCCCGGCTCACAGTCCAGACTGACCGCGACCAAGACTGGTCAAAGAGGTTCTCCGACCTTCAAAAATAGCTGTAGGACGTCGAGGTGACTTATGATGCCTATCGAGTCGGTTGGAGCAGACAAGTAGAGGACTACCGAAGGAGGCTCCAGACGGCGACTGACGAAGTTGTCCGCCTTCAGAGGTGGCTGTCCGAGAGGGTCCGCCTGTCCCTGCACAAGGTTCTGATGAGCTTTGCTCCTTGAGGGAGACTATGGCAGAACTGTCTGTAGCCTTTGGATGGGAGAAAGCCGAATTACGGTGGCTGAAAGTTCAACTGGTCCACGAGCAGCAGGCAGTCAAGGATGCTGAGATGGAGTCTGAGGTCTTGAGGAGGAGGCTTCAAGAGTCAGAGGACGAGCGTCGGCGATTCCACCGGATGTTCCAGGATATGCTGCTGAAAAAGATGGAACTAGAAGAGGAAGTCGAAAATTTAAGGCAATCCATAGCAAGGGCCGGAATCGAGAGCTCGAAGTCGGAAGAAACTGGGCTTCCTTAGAGCCTCTTTTTCTTCTTTCTTTTTTTGCTTTTTGGCCTTTAAGGCTTTGTAACGTGTACTTCACCAACAAAATGAAAATGAAATTACCTATTACCTTGTCCATTCTAATATTAAATGGTTGTTTACCAAACTCCATCTGTCTTCCGTCTTGTTTGGCGTCGACGTAGTTTGAAGGTTTCTGATCGTCGTCGTGTCGATTTGCCCTTAGGGACTAGAGATTTTCGACAAGAGTTTTCTCTCTCGTCGGGACGAGGTCCCTTGTGCCTTTGATATAGTTCGTTTTTCACTTATCGTCAGTGTAGTTTGTCGCTTTTTCTTTTCGTCTCTCCTTTTCTTCTATGTTTGAGTGAGGGTCTTCCCTCTGCTCTTGATGGGGTCGTGAGAGTGTAGAAGAGTCATTGAGGAAGCTTTCCTCCTTGTCGATCAATCGAGTCTTTGTTTGCGTCGGGATGAGGTCCTCCCTTATTCCCGACGGTCGGTTTCAGTTCGTGTCAGGACGAGGTTCTCCTCTTATTTCTAACAAGACTGTCGGGGCACATAAGGGCCGTTGTGAGGGCCTTTCCCTCCATCCGATCTTTAGGAAATCGAGTCTTCGACTTTGCTCATGTTAGGATGAGGTTCTCCTCCTGTTCCTAACAAGACTGTGGGGGCACATAAGGCCGTTGTAAGGGCCTCTCCCCCATCCGATCTTTAAAAAATGAGCCTTCAGCTTTGCTCATGCTAGGACGAGGTTCTCCTCCTGTTCCTAACAAGACTGTAGGGGCACATAAGGGCCGTTGTAAGGGCCTCTCCCCCCATCCGTCTTTAAAAAATCGGATCTTCGGCTTTGCTCATGCTAGGACGAGGTTCTCCTCCTGTTCCTAACAAGGCTGTGGGGGCACATAAGGGCCATTGTAAGGGCCTCTCCCTCCATCCGATCTTTAAGAAATCGGGTCTTTGGCTTTGCTCATGCTAGGACGAGGTTCTCCTCCTGTTCCTAACAAGGCTGTGGGGGCACATAAGGGCCTCTCCCCCATCCGATCTTTAAGAAATCAGGCCTTCGGCTTTGCTCATATTAGGATGAGGTTCTCCTCCTATTCCTAACAAGGCTGTGAGGGCACATAAGGGCCGTTGTAAGGGCCTCTCCTCCCATCCGATCTTTAAAAAATCGAGCCTTAGGCTTTGCTCATGTTAGGACGAGGTTCTCCTCCTGTTCCTAACGTGCTTAATTTCGTTTGTATGGGGAGTTATCTCCCGTCGTTATAAGCTCATATCAAAAGAAAGAATGTGCAAATATGAAGAGAATTTTCATTCAGGGCAAAGTTATTGGTAATACATTCATAGATTTTTCGAACCTTATAACCGCAGAAGGTCTGCTCCCCACCAGGATCCCCCCGAGATGGAGTTGATAATCTTAATTGGAGGCCGATCTTCTGACTGCTCCTCCCTCCTTGGCGGTTCCGGCTGCGGCAGGGTCCTAGGCCGATCTTCCCTTCCTTTAGGTCGACGTCGAATGAATCTGTCAAGCCGACCTCATCTGATGAGCTCCTCGATCTTATCTCAGAGCTGAATACACTCCTCCGTATCATGGCCATGGTCATGATGATAGAGGCAGAATTTGTTCGGGTTGCACTTTCTGGGGTGCGAACGCATCCTCTTCGGCCTTGGGAGCTGCTTCCTAATCTCCATCAGCACTTGAGTTTTCGATGCATTGAGAGGGGCGTAGCTGTGGAATCTCCCGGGAGGAGAGCCTCATCGAACTCGACGGTTTGGGCTTCTCTGTTTATGAGCTCAGAGAGGAGTCCAGGTGTGCCTGTGCCCGGGAGGAGTTCGAGAGCGTGGCCGAGCTTCACTCGGCTCTTTTTCAACTGCGGGCTTGCTCGAGTCTCTCGCCTGTCACTCTCTCGCGGTTTCCTCGTCCTTCATCTTGAAGGCTTCTTCTGCTTGGGCATATCCTTCGGTCCGAGCCAGCAAATCGGCAAAATTCCTGGGTACTTCTTTTCCAAGGAGAACAGAAGGTCGTTCTTCTGAAAGCCACCTTTCAGAGCGGCCATCACGATCGATTGGTCCAAATTTCGGACCTCCAACGCAGCGACGTTGAAACGGTTGACGTAAGCCCGAATGGATTCCCCCTCCCTTTGCTTGATGTTGATGAGGGACTCCGAACCTCTCCGGGAATGCTGGCTGCTAATAAAATGAGCCACGAACTGGTGGCTCATCTGATCGAAGGAAAAGATGGTACCCGACTTCAACGTCGAGTATCAGTTTCTTGTTGCTCCCTTCAGGGTGGATGGAAAAGCTTGGCACAGAATGACGTCTGCGTGCCATGGAGCAGCATCATTGTCCGAAAGGCCTCCAGGTGGTCGATCGGGTCCGAGATCCCGTCATAGCTTTCGAATTGAGGGAGCTTGAAGTTTGGCGGGATCGTTCCTGCATGATCATTTGAGAAAAGGGAGGGTCAGTACAGATGTCCTCACCATAAGCAGGGGAGGTGGTGGAGTTCTTCGATCCGCCGGTTCATCTCTTGGAGCCTTCAATCCAGAAAGTCCTCTCAACTGCGGGTCTCAAGGGTCTTCGGGCAGAATGGAGGTAGAGATCCTCCGGGAGTAGAATCATGATCGGACTAAGGCTCTCCACCTTCGGATTTGTCTTTCCGGAAAAGACGGGGCGACTAGCCCAAGTGGCCCGCCCTACCGTCGGATTTTGGAATTTCGATGATGTTCTCTCCAACCGCACCGACGCCTGCAGCTGTTGTTGCTGTTGCATGGCCTGCACCGCTTCAGTGAGGCCTTTGACCTGCTGAACTAGCAGATCGAATTACTCCGCACCGACCACCGTTGCCGGAGGAGGAGGAGGAGCCTGAGAAACTGGAGGTGAGGCCAAGCTTAAGATCTGACCGTGGAGGCCGTGGATCGCCTAGTGGATACTTTGCGGGGAGGCATCGGGTGAAGATCTAGTAGAAGAAGGAGAAGAGGATATCGAAGAAGATGATTGGAATCAGTTCCGTTGAGCACTCCTTTAAGAACAAGGGTACTGCAAAGACACACACCCTCCTTCTAGCGTCAATTCTGTTGGTGCAGAATTCGTCGAAGTCGGAGAAGCCGGAGCTGGGATGATCGCGCCGCCATCGAGACCTGCAAAGAAAGTCTAAACCAGAGTTGGGGGTACTCCGGCAAGACCCTCCGACACTCAAGTCAGTACTCTGCTTCAACAGAAATGGAGTACTCGAGTAAAATTTTGACAAAGTTTTGAGATAGAGTTACCAGCCTCCGGAAGAACGTATCTGGGGGTCCTTATTTATAGATGGAGGGTGTAACTAACCGATAGCGACGTCTGTAACCGTCTGGTAGTGGATCGCTCAAAGCCGCATGGAGTTTGTTATGGAGAGTAGTGGCATCAGGGGTCGTTCAGGCCACGTGGAGCTTGTTGCGGAGAGTGGAGCGGTGTCCATTGTCGGGACTTGTCAGAGAGTGGTGGAGCTGCATAGAATCCGTTGCAGAGAATGGAGCAGGATGGCGGCTCTTGTCGTGGCTTGTCAGAGAGTGGTGGAACCGCATGGAATCCGTTACAGCGAGTGGGGTAAGGTAGTGGCCCTTGTTGTGGCTTGCCAGAGAATTTGGATCCGTCGGCTGAAGCTCGATTGGGATACCTGATGGAGCAAAATGGCTCTTTACATTGTCGTTTTAGGAGAGGCTCGGATGTTTCGAGGTCACTGACCTTTCAGGCAGGAGTCACCTACCGTAGGAGCTCGGATGGAGATTTTTTATTGACGAAGTTCGGAGAATCCGATCGCTAGGGAAGTCTGTCTGAATTTATCTGATGTGGAAGCTCATCCGAAGATCATCCATCGGGGAAGTCGATTTTATGGAGAGCTGGTAGGAGGTCGGCCGGCGATGGACTTCGGATAGCGCTGGGGAGGCTCGACAGACATCGGAGGCGATCGGCTATCACAAGGACCAGTTGCTGAAGCTCGTCCGTCATAGAAGCTCGTCTGGAATCCATCCGCTGGAGAAGTTTGAACGGGCTTCGGTTCTTACGAGAGGTCGAAAGGGGGCCGTTTATTGTAGGAGCTCGGCAAGGATCAGTTGTCGTGGAAGCTCGGAGTAGTTCCCGCTGTACAAGTTCGTCCAGAGCCCACTCGCTACGGAGTAGCTCGACTGGAGTCTACCTGTAACAGAAGTTTGGAAGAAATTTGCTTACAGTAGATATCTGGGGTAGACAGCTCGCTGTAGGAGTTCGGAGTAGACCGTTCGTAGAAGAAGTTCGGCTCTTACGGGAGCTCGATTAGGATTCGGGAGGCGGTCGATCACCGTAGAAACTTGGGTAGAGTCTGGTTACTATAGAAATCTCGTTGTCGGGGAAGCTCGGATGCTGACGAAGCCCGGAAGAAGTTCGGAGTAGGGTGTCCGTGGCGGAAGAAGTCCAGGAGAGACTCGGGGAATGGTTGGCTGCTGTAGGAGGTCGACTGTCAGTGAGGCCCAGAGGGCCTTTCGGCGCCCCGATGGGTGAACGCAGAAGTCCATTGTCGGAGAAGTTCGGACGGCCGAGAGAGTTTGGAGAGGTGCCACATACAAGGTCGGGAGCTGGAAAAGCCCCGAAGGATCGATCTTTTATAAACTTCGGCCGGGGGGGTATTTTATATCCAACAATCATATAAGCAAACCATCTATAAGAGGAATTGGATTTATCCAGGTGCTAGCAAGGTTAACATGAACCCAATAGGATTTCTCTAAATCCATATAAATTGGTGCTTCATAAGTCTAATTATAACTAATCCAAATCTTCTTTCTTTATGTGTACCCTATAAGTTTAATTTTGTCTGGTAATGAGACATATCATGATCTCTATTATAGATATCACTGAAATTCTTTTCAATAAATCAGAACAATTTTACTCTAATTCGATAAGGATCATTGATCTAAAATGATCCTATTGAGCTCTCACAATCTACCAGTGACATTTAGCAATATGTGGTGGTAATTCAGTAAAACTAAAATAAAATCTCTAGGTGTAGCTAATGTATAATACAGTCTTTTTATCGTGAGTTTTGATTAGATGTAAGTTATGGATAAATTGTCAAACCTCATCATCAGTCATATGATAGATCCAATCAGCTCAAGTTCAATAGTGATTCCAAATAAAAATTCTTTTTTATCAATCATACTGCTATGGTCATAGATTTGTGGACTCAGCTTCTCAAATCTTATAAGACTACTCCTCTCTATCAAGATCGATAGATCCCATCTAGATACATATATTGCTCCCATAGCTCAACCACCTAAAGCCAATATCTATCACAAAAACTCATAATTGAGTCAATACTTATATGTATTCAAACTACAATAATCTTACTATAAGTAACTGTGACACCGCAGATCAAAGGACCAGTTACACAACTACATTATCGAGATGATCACTGACGATTGGATAGAAATCCATATGATCTCTCGTATGGTCACACTCAGTACTAGTTGTTTTCTATCAACTATTCATACTTACCGCTCAATGTCTCTGCACTGTAGATTAGAGACTCATCTATCCCGAAGGAAACGAATCGTGCATCATCTATCTGAATCAATCACCATCTCCATAACTATCCTATGATCGAGAGTAATTTAGAAATCGATTATACATGCCTCTAATTCTCAACACTTGAGAATATGTATCATAATATCAATTTCAAGGATGATTCAAGGATACTTAATACTTGAATGAAAAAAGAAAACTTATCTTTTATTGATTAAATTAATAGTTTAAAGTATAAATTTGTGCCATATAATGAATAGTATGTCAACTAACAATTGACTTCTAGGACATATATCTAACACCTACGATTAGAAATATTTTAGACTGAGACTATCAAGATTTTTGGTCTCACTGTATGATGTCATTATGTCCTAAAATATTGTCCTAATCTATAGAGTTCGTCATAATTATAATAATATGATATAGCAAATAATGAAACATAATATCTCATATATATATAAAATAATTAATATCATACAAATGAATAGGAAGATGATACAGATTAGTCCCATCGCATCATCCATGTGATTGACTTGTAGGATACTATTCTTTCATGTGCATTAATTGAGTAAGCTTCCGAGGAAACATCCATAAACACCAAGTCTTTATTCACTTAAGCATCAAAGAAGAGAAGCTTATGCATTGAAAAGCAACTGCCTTGACTTCCACTATGCTTCAACAAGTTTTATTTTTAGCTCACGAAGGAACTTTTGTTTAAATTATTATTCCTTCTTATATATCTTTGTTTTATTTGTAATAAGTTTCAAGGTAGTGAAACTTGAGAGATAGATTCATCCAAACTTTGAATTGGATGTTGTATTAAAACTTCACTAAGAGGAGATTTAGTTGAAAAGATTTTGATTAATTTTTTGTGCAAAATCTATTGAATTGATTGTGAGCCTATATAAAATAATTGAAGAGTAATTAAGGTTGATTATAGTTGAATTTTCATGAAAAGATACTTGGGGAGTAGATATAGCTATGAGTTTAGCACCGAACCATCATAAAAATTATAGTATTTAATATGCTTGTCTTTTGTGCTCTTGCATTTATATATAGCTGCATATAATTATCTTCATATATTGCATTTCACTATACTTTTATTTAATAATTTTAAGTGATTAAAGTGCACATATCTGCTTTAAATTTTTAAAACCTAATTTATCTATCCCTCTCTTGGGTTACATATCTGGGCAATAGTCTTCATTCCTAATACTTCTGGTTAGTACCATCAATCATCTTTCCACTACGCATAAGCATAACCATTTTGCAACTATTAGACTAATAGTCATGCCTTATCAACTTTCAATTTATCCTTTTATAGCTTGTGTTGACTATCTCCCTTATTCACCTATAAGAAATCCTCTATTCTTGGAAATTTGAGACTGATGTGCTCACCTAAGTCTTTTGTCGGCCATCTTTTACATCCAAGACTTGACCTTTTAACTTATTTCTCCAAATTATGGCTGAATTCTATGTGTTTGGCCTAGGCTTCTACCTTAATTATGATTTCATAGCCAAATTTCATATAGGCTTAGCAAGAGCTGTATAATTCTTATCTACTTTGATTTAATCAACGTAATCCATAGGGCACTTGTTATTGGTTACTATCTAGATTGTTGAGATGTGGTGTAAATATATACTCAAAGAAAAGAAAAGACAAGGTATCATATTTTTTTTCTTTGATCTCTTCATACACGTGATGGACATCAATAAAAATATTGAAAGAGAAGACTTGGAATAAGAACAACTTTTGCAAATGTATAGCCCTTCTTTCTTAAGAAAAATTAAAATAAAGAAGTATTATAAGAGTAATGTTTCATTTGAAAAATCTATGCTTTATTTGTAGTGTAAGCCATTATAGCTTATTTAAATACTCATCCTCACAAACAACTGGATTGCCTAGTATCAAGTAAAATAAATGTTAAAATAAAATGACTAATATAAATATTAAACTTTTAAAAAGTCCAAATAAAATAATGCAAATATAAAAGATTATAACATTTTACTACTCTTTATCTGATAAATTGAATATATGGATGAAAAAAGATTGAATGTTATTGGATTTGTAAGTATTTCATGAATATAGTATATGTATATGGATATCAATTAGATGTCAAAATTTATATCCATATTTGTTTAAAGTGGATAGGATACAAAGATAATATGGATATAAATATATAGATAATTTTTTTAAGACTATCAAATCAAAGATATGAGTATATAAAAAATAAACATAGTTATAGACGAGTTAATATTGGACCTTATTTTCTTCTAAAATTTATAGGGGTTGTATTAAACTAAATGTGATTGCAAATTGTAAGTACAAGTATAAATATAAATATAAATATAAATACAAACATAAATATAATATAAATATAATATAGATATAAATATAAATATATTTATATGTATATAGATATAAATAGTAATCGGATACTTAAATTTATTTCCATATCTATATTAGACAAGAGTGATATTGGCATGATGTAGTTTTTCTAATATTTTTCTTCTAATTTTTTTAAATTTTGGAGAGAGATTGAGTTTTCTTTCTCCTACTCATTTAATATATACGGAGACAGGAATTCAAATTATTTTGATTTTTTTATTTTTCATGCATGGAATTAGTTAATTGAACTCTCAAATAACTCTAAATTCATATTTTTTTTTTGTGGGCAACATCTAAATAGCTAGTATTTGAATTTTTCTATCATTTTTTTCCTTTGCATGCATCAAGAAAAATATTTGTGAAAAGCTGCTGTATTCAATTTTTTTTATGCATGGGCTTTAAATGACCAATATTTTAAAAGAGTTAAGATGGGCCCTACTTAAATTTCAAGTTATTTCAAATATTTCAAAATCCTTTTTCTTTGCATGCGTGGAATTAGTCAATGGCTTTATAACATGACCCTAAATTTTATCTTTTTCTAGCATAATTAGGAGTCTCTCTATATACATAAATTTTTTTTTTTGAATTTATTTTTTTTGTGCATGAACTCTAAATGGTCAATAATTTTTTTAAAAATAATCTAAATTTAATTTCTTTCTTAAATTAGTTAAAAAAATATTATGATATTTATTTCAATATTTTTTTCACTTTGTGTATGGAAAGAAAATATTCCTAAATAGAACATGGTTTCCTTTTTTTTCCTAGACATCTTTTCATGCATTCTTTTTTATTTCTTTTTTATGGTGCATGGTTTCTAAATAATCAACATATATTGTCATTTTTTTTTTTCCCATGCATGCATGGAAAAAAATATTTTTTAAAGAGATAATTTTATTTTCCACGCATTTTAATTTCTCGCGTGGATGTTTTTAACATATTTGGATAACTTGTTAAATTATATGAGTATTTCAGATTTTTTAGATTTTTTTTTAATTTTTTTAAATTTCATTAGGATTGAGTTTTTTCTTTCTCTTTTTATTTAATTAAATTTTTTATAGAATTAAGAGAAATATTGGCTCTCTTTCTTTCCTGCTCCACGGTGATTTTTAATATATATAGATCAAAATTTTTTATCAATTTAATATTAATTTTAAAAAAATTATTATAATAATATTTTTTAAAATTATTTATCAAAATATTATTTAAAACAAAATCATCCTGTGATAGAATAATTTTTCATCCTGACTCATCACTCTTATCATCAACTAAGAACAGTTTGTAGGATGACTCTATAGGTCGTTCTATGATAGAACGATTCTATAAATAATGAAAAAAGAGAGATGACAGAGATCGAGAATCAATGAGGGAGAGAGAAGAGGGAGGGATGAGTTTGGGAGATAGGAGAGAGTAGGTCTATCATAAGATAGCTTTGTAAGTTATCTTATCATAATGTGCTATTGAGCTTGCACCTCTTTCCTTTCTACTTTAGCTTCTGGACGATCACATGCCAAATAAAATCACTCGGAGATAAAACGATTTTCTGGTCGGCAATATTTTTATAAATAATTACACAAAATATTATTTATATAAATATTTTTAAAATTAACAATATTTTTGTAAAATAGTCTATATATCACATTCACCCCCACCGGAACGCCGGAACCGCACTGTCACCGGAATACACCTCTTTGTCGAGATTTCTTGACCGCTTCGCTAGCCTCTCTTCTCTCCGCGCGAAGTCGAAGAGAAAAGAATAAAAGATTGGTCGATGATGCCATGGAGAGCAGGCGGGCGAAGCCCTTCCATTCCTCCCTCCTCATCGGCTCATCCGCCCCAACCAGCGGACGAGGAAGAGGAAGCCGCTTTCGCCACCTCCGATCAGAGGACTCTCTACCTCGTCTGTAACCCTAAATCCTGACCCGAGCCCTCTCTTTCTATTCTCAACTTCTTCTTCTCGTTCTCCTCTTAACAATCCTTTTTAGGTCAATATTTTCATTGGCAACACCGCACGCTTCCTCAACAACTTCGCCGACGTCTGTCAGGACAAGCTCGCCAACGTCCACAGGTACTCACTCCACTCATTCTCTCCGTCTCACCCGTTGATCGATTCAACTTTCTCTTCGTAATGTTGTACAACGATAATCTCGGAAATCCCTTTGCTATCCAGAGTTGGAACCACTGCAGTCCTGTAAGATAGGTCTAGTTCTCTCTGTACACGGTTTTTGGTTAAATTGTGATCTAATGGAGGGAAAAGATTAGGTTTTTCGGCACAAGATGACTTAGTGAGGGTAAAACAATCTCAGGGGTGTCCTTTCCTATCAAGTTATTGCGGAATAAGAATAATTGTGATCAGTTTGTAATATGATTTCGATAGAGTTCAAGAACGGATACAGAAGGATGAATTTTAGGAACTCATGTCTGAGAAAGGAGTAGTCCCGTGGATGTCTTTTCGTATTAAAATCTTCCCTTTTATTTTGCTTCTTCCTTTCTCTTGCTAATTTTTTACTCTGAGGATGTTTTTCCCCTTCATTCTAACGAAGTATGATTTTTCATCTTCTTCCTTACTAACTTGAACTGACACTCTGACCATACTGAAGTGTAATGCATGTTGGCGATTGGACCTACGAGTTGCAAAGTGCCTGCAGCAATGGTTAGCCTTAAGCCCATATCTCTTCATACTTGTCATTGATCTATTGACTGCAAAATGTTTAGCTTAGGTCCACTCTTCTGTATGATAGGACAAGATGATGAATTCTATATGACTGCATACGAATATTTTTAAGCATTCCAAAATTCAGTTAATAGAATAATAATCCATACCATATGGGATGCATGGATAGATTACATATGAAAATGATTTCCTTGACAAAATTTGGGCATGAAGTGCAGTCGAACAATTGTCTTTTGTGCTTTCAAAAATATAACACAGTTGGTCAGGGGATAGGTAAAGGCATGTCTGCAAAAACAAGGTGGGATGGATAGAGCTTGGCAAAATCATGGCGCAACGATATAAGCAGGGGAAGATTATACATGACAATGATATATTTGGCAGTGTTTTATGGTTCAAAATGTTGGGTATTGAAGGATATTTTGTCACATAAAATTAGCATTTTCAAGCGAAGCATATATTAGTGGACAAAATAGCCAATTTCTTACGTTTATGTAGAATAACATCCTTAAAGGAAATAGCATACTCTAACTAAATATTGTAACATGAACATTGATAAGATCCATCACTAAATCATTGTTCAAATTTATAAACAACCAATAATACTCCATGCCAATGTTTTAAAACTTGGACTATTCATGGAAATATTTTAATGACTGCTCATGTCAGCTGGAAATGAACCTGACATCATCATGATAATATATACACACACATATACACATACTTGATAGTATAAGCAAACTAAATCTGTAGATATATATAATTGTTTAAAAAATATTTTATAAAGATTAACACCATCCTTTGTGCTTTTTCACCACTATAATCAAGGCGTGATGGTTCAACCAGATCAAAAGTTAATTGGGATTTTCCTCTCAAGTTTGTCTACTAATGATGTTATGTGCTTGCCACTTTACCATGACATTAGGAAATTGTAGAACCATGAAATGAAATAAACAAGAAATGGAAAGATTATTTCAATGTAACTCTTTGAATCTCCAGTTCTCAATTTCAATGAAAGGTTTTCTTAAGAAAAAAGGAAAAAGGATGGTAGGAGTGCATGGGTTGGGCTGTGTTTAAGGTATATTTCTCCTTTTATTGAATCCTAGCTAGAGGGTCTTATCAAAATGTTAAATAGAAAAGGAAATAAGAAAAACCCTACTAGAGTATAATAGATTAGAATGGACTCTTGAATTTGATCTCCAATTATATCACATCAATCCATTTTTTCAGGAGAGAGATAACCAAAGGACTGGAGTCCAGAGCGTCAGAGTTGGAGGTTGAAGGAATTAAGGGAGAGCTGCTGCATGGTTTTTATGACCCTCACTAAAGGAAGAAAGGATGTTTGGGAGGAACATGGTGTGTGAAGTGTCAAATGCTGGGGAGAAGTGTGGTGTGAAGTGTCAAACCCTTAGTTGTTTTGGAAAAACCCTAGGTGCTGCGGCAATGTGGCGAATGAAAGGGGCTTTTGTAATGTGGAAAACCAGCTGGATCATGAAAACCTAGGATGGTTCACATGGCCTGTCATTTTAATTGATGGTGCAGATGCTTTTACATTTAAAAAGGTGGCACAGTGCATGAGGATCTTACCACTACAAGGTCTGGAAGTGTCAAATGTATGCAGTCTTACTCCTCTATGTAGAGAGGTTGTCTACGTTATACACTTTTTTTTGGCTTAACAGCTTTAGAAGTCTATCCAAACTATAGACTTGACCAATTGATGATCCCACCAGTTGGTCTGATCTAATTTCTAAAATGTTACTCCATATATTGGTATCAATGCTCCACTTTGTAATTGAATATCCATTATGTCCATCATTAAGAGCTCAACTTTAACAAAAAAAGAAAGTCCTCCTTAACTTTGGGAAGTACCTTGGACTTATTTGAGAAGTATTAGGATTTTTGATAATTCAAAAATCGGATATCTAAAATGTATCTTTATGTATTCAAGTCATATCTGACTAGTGTTGGCATCAAGGATTGCCACTCGGAATCGGACTTCATGTCGGTAGATCGATGGTATGAGTCGGTACATCCCTGTATCAGATCCTATTAGGTTTGAACCGACATAAAAATGAGGGATGAATCGAGGAGAAAAAGAGAGAGAAAGAGAGAGCGGGAGGGAGGGAACGAAAAGGAGGCTAGCAGAGATACTGGCGGTGGCTATCGGAGGGCCATGGAGGCCTTCGGAGGGCCGCTAAAGCCTTCTAGGCTTCATGGTCCTCTGCGAGAGGAAATGAGAGTAGAGAGAGGAAAAGAGAGAGAAGAGGAGTGAGGGGAAGGCGGCAGGGAGGCCATCGTGGCTATTGAATGGCCCAAATCTGCCTCACGGTTGCCATGGATTTGAAACATGGGTGTTCCTGTTTCATCGTTTGTTTCTAAAAATGCGATAAATAGTGAAGCTAGCAATGAATTTTTATCACGTTTTAAAAAAATCCATTGCCGGCTTCATTATTTATCATATTTTTTTAAAAGAAAACGTGATGGCATAGGGAACGCTCTTGTTTTGCACCCATAGCAACCGTGGGGTGGATTTGGGCTGTTTGACGGCCACCTGATGGTCCTCCCACGGCCCTCCCACTGCCTTCCCTCACTCCTCTTCTCTTCCTTCCGTCCTTTATTTGTCTCTCTCTCTCTCTTCTTTCATCTTGCAGAGGATCGCGGAGCTCCGGAGTCCTCGGCGGGCCATTGCCAGCCTTTCCCTCTCCTTCTCTCCCCTCCTCTCTCTCTTCTTTTCTTTTCTTCTTCTTTGTTTCGTTTTCGCTAGTGTTTCGAATCGAACTCCCGAACCATGCTAGTTAGCGATCGCTATGGTTTGGTATTCCCCGAATTGCTCGATTTGGAGCAGTTTGCAAACCATGGTTGGCATCCTATACGTATGACATATATGCATGACATGCAATTTGAAGTATGTGTATACTAGGTAAAGCTATAAAAGATAGGGCATCATAAGCTTTAGATCGCACCAAGAAGTTTGTGTGACTGAGAGTCATTTAAATGTTGGGACACATGCAATAAAAATTTCAAATTTTTCGGTGAGGTCTCATAGAGAGATGGGAAACTCAGTTTGAGTTTTGGCAGGGTCTATGGGGTTTTTATTTTAGTATTTTTAGTGGTTTTAGAAGCTTGACTTCAAGATTTTTGAGTTTCAGTCAAACAATCAGAAAAATCAAAAGAAAAGAAATAATAGAAGAAAAACAAAAGAAGCCAAGATGACTATTCATAGCATTTTATAGTGTTCCATATCACATTGATTCTTTGTTTGTAGCTGTGATAATGTTATGCAGAACTTAATATTGCATGTAAGTGATCCTTGTTAAGTATTTCAGCACTTTGTAGGGTGAATATGAACTTCTGCTATTTGAAAACTCATAATATTTATCAATTTTTGAGTTTTCTGAAGTGCTAAGTGCATCTAATTTTTTTCACCATTATTTAGTACAACGCACTAATACATTGAATTTGGGCATTTCTTTCTTATCACTTTTGATGTTAATTGACTATCTAACTGGATGATTCTATTGTAGTTGTATTTATGGTTTTGTTTCTTTAAAAATTAGTAAAATACCACGTGGAGATTGATGTTGAAGATAGCATTTTCATAGTGCTACTCTTCCTTGCTTTTATTTTCACTCTTTTGGAAAAACTTTGCTATCAAAAGTTCTAAAGATTTTACAAACAATTAAAACAACTAAAGGATTTCATTATATATATTATTCAATTTGCTTAAATTTTCCTCTCAGGTTTTTGAAAACAAAAAGAGAACCAAATTGATATCAAATGGTTCTAATTAAATGTCTGTAATTATAGAATATTTAATGTATATAAAAGAGATGTAACTCTTGCAAAATATCTTGTCTATAGTCATTCACATTAGTTTCTTCTATAGTTCTACAGTAAGAGCCTTCTTGGAGGCTTTGGCACCTCAAGGTTTTGATTAATATCTATCTCCTTTAACTCCAGATTAAAAAAAAAAAAAATTATTGGAAATTGACACTTTATAGCTTATGTAGTTAATGATTTCAGCTGAAACTAATCAAAATCCAAAACTAAGTGGTTGCTTGTTTGATCATAGTTGAAAGCATTCGTCGAATCATCCCGAATCGGATGGTTCAGGTTGTGTTGACCGTATTGGTGGGATACCGGTCCGGTTCCAGCGTACAAAACATCACAGTAGCCATCTTGGAGGGAGGGAGAAGAAAGAGAGGAAGAGAGAGAGAGGGGGAGAGAAGGAGAGGGAGAGGAAGAAAGGGCCTCCGACGACTGTCGCAGGCCAATCCAAGCTCTTGTCTAGCTCGGCAAGGATGGATGGAGGGAAGGAGAGAGACAGAGAGATGCTTACTGGGCTATTGGAGGCCTCCGGATGGATGGCAATGTTGTCGTGACCTCTCCTACGGATGTCGAGCCAGTGCCAAGGGGAGCTGAGGGCGGCCAAGGTCGGAGAAGCGCTTCCATCCCCTTCAGTTTGAAATAGGGGTTCACCTCTGTTTCATTTTTTTTCGTTTTTATTGGGTGAAGTCATTGCCGACTTGATCGTATTTTGTTTTTTTATAATTTTGGGAGAAGTCGGCAAATGGCAAACCGTTTGCCGACTTCTCTCGAAATTATAAAAAAATAAAAAAAATAAAATAGGGGCGAACCTTTATTTCAAATTGGAGGAGGGCGGAGGTCCTCATCCGGCCTTGGCCGCCTCAACCCCCCTCGGTGTTAGCACGCTGGCTATCGAAGAGGTCACGGTGGCTTTGCCATCCGTTTGGAGGCCTTTGAGGGCCTCCGATGATCCAGTAAGTATCTCCATCTCTCTATCCTTCTCTTTCTTCGCTCTTATCGAGCTCGATAAGAGCTTGGATGGCCTTCAATGGCCTTTGATGGCTCCTCTCCCTCTCCTTCTATCCCGCTCTCTCTCTTCCTCTCTTTCTTCTCTCTCTCTCCCCTTCTTTGCCCTATTGATTCGGCCTAGCAAGGAGTGGTATGGATCCATACCAAATTGTACCATCGGTCAGCTAGCATGGGTTCCGGTTTCGGTTCCGGTTCGGCAGTCCTTGGTTGAAACTGCTCCATTTAGGCAAACTTAAGACTTTTGTCTGAGATAAATTTTTGACATGTGGTAATAGATGAGGGAAAGTAGGATATGAGAGTGCTTGTGGTTACCATAACTCATACTTTGGAAAATAAAGATGTGCAAAAAAGTCTAGAAAACTCGATGTGGAATAGTTGAGACATTGATATGGTCATTGACTTTTTTATGAAGAAAGTTAAAGTCCTATAAGGCTTTTAGTGGCTCTAGATTAAGAATTTAGGCCTGCAAATGGGTTGGTCTTGAACCGACCTTGTGAGGCTCAGTTTGGCTCGACCGTTTAGAATCCATGAGTTAGTTTTGGGCTTGAAACGTGACCTATTTGAAAGTCCCTGTCAAGTCTAGATCATTTCTCTAACTTGACTGGTCTGACCAGAATCATGTATCAATTGGGATAAAACTGATCAAGTATTTGATGACTTGACCAACCGTGTTTGGCTCTTTCTAACTCAGCTCCAAAACCCATGAGTTTGAAATCCCTACCGGCCTAGCCTCTATCACTCACCCTATTGTACTGTTTAGTTTGTAGGCTAGGTATTAGGACCGTTATTTGTTGATTGAATGCTCAATTAAATTTGAACCCTGTATTTGTCTCAGCACTAGTGGTAGCATTTGGCATCTATACCCTTTTATTTTTCTCTTCACTTGTCATCTATTTTATTTTTCATTTTTTCTTTATACATAAAATACATATCATACTTCTCCTTTATCTTGTAGTGAGCCTGGACCTACAGCAAGATCTGATCTGGATCCAACTGCAATGTATTGGGTTTGTGACATGCTTGATGCTGCCTGACCTGATGGAACTGATTAGTTTAAAAATTTCCATGGAGCCAACCAGCCTGATCTGGCTAGCCTTAGGCTAATGGTTTGGGTCCTGGTTTAAAATCATGAGCTGAATGGAAATAGAGTCAGGTCTCATCATGCTTTCCCCAGTGCGTACGTGGCCCAGTTGCAGGCCTAGCTAATATTAATCATCATGATGAATATGTGTTTCTGCAACTTTTTTTTTTCAATATCTTTTAGAGTTGTGATTAAAATGAAAAAAATACAAAAGTTCCATCAAAATGATTCAACAACAAATACATATATACTTAGTGCAGCAGCTGCCCTGGTATTAAAATAGATACTGAACCTTAGATATCCACAAATCATCAAAGCAAAAGCCCAAGATCTTATAAGGTGGACTCTTTCAAATTTTGTTGGTATTTTGGGGATATTGGGAATATAAATAGGCCAACCAGTCAGCCTTAGAACACTCTTTCCTTTTGTGTTTAACCATCTCAGTTGAAAATATTCTTTGGCAAGAGCATTATTCCTTTGGTGTTGATTGACAAGAATACATGTGACTCTGAGTTCATAGTGTAAATCTCATCTCACTCATAGTGTAAACATTTCCGATTAATAATGAGAGAATATAATATGGTAACTGTTGCTTCTTTTGAAGTCTCTGTGTTGATCTTTGGGAAAACCCATTCTATCCAAAATTGACATTCAACTACATTTCAACCTATGCAAGTATCTGTTGCATTGCCATTTTCTTTGCACATGATTGACAGCATAATCACATTGCACTTGCTAAGATAATTGAAGCCCTCCAAAGTTGGCTGGCACTAGGTTCTGCTTGCAGATTCCATCAGATTATATCATTTCCTTGTAATGTAGGCAGCTAGTCTCATTTTACATTGTTGGATAATATTCTTGAATATATGACATACCTATGACACTGCTATTGACCTAATTGAATTTCATGGCACTTGTTCTAGTTTTTTGTTTTATGTTTTTGATTGAGTCTGCTGATGCCTATCAATTTCAATATGGTATGTTCAGGAGAATCTTGCGGTTAGATGCAAGTCTTACTCTTTTAGAAGCAAAGTTAAGGAGCACATGTCCCAAGCAAGAGTTTGAGGATGACAGTGGCTTCAAAACCATGGGTTCTATTCTTTCTAACCTGTTGCCACTTGATAATTCATTATATTCACCTCGTGTATCCAGTGAATCTTTAAGGTTAGTGTATCTTGTTACATGTACCATCTTTTCCCCTTCTCTCTATTGTTGTGATATTATCCCATTCCTTGCTTTTACTTGTTTTTAGGGGGGCTACTTGACCTGATCTTGATTGAGCCTAGGACCAATCAAGTTTGGCTTGAAATATTTTTGGGCCTGAATTTTGATATCATCATCCATAGTTCAATTGAACCTGACTCAACCATAAATTCACATTGAGTTGAACATTAGGCTAATTGATCAGCTTGATAACCTCAAATGGAGCTCAAATTAGTTCAGGATTGTATTTAGCTTGAATGAAACTTGATTCAAATTCTATTCAAAAGTTGAATTAAAGATTTATTTGATATTGAAATGTAGCAAAAAATTAGTATTTAATTTAAAAAATAAAGTTAGAAAAATTATCAAATATACTAATGAAATATATTATCAGTTATCACTCCATTAGACATAATATTAACTAAGCCATCAAGCATGACTTGTATATGGTAGTATATTATATAAAATATGTTATTCTGTTTGTTTTCAAGCTTTATTGTGCTGGATTGATTTTTGGCTTGGCTTGAAATTAATTTCCAGCCTATGAGTCACGTTCAATCTTTGTTCAATTAAATTTTAGCCAAGCTTGATTCAAGCCTTATTTAGTCTGAGCTTTCACTTCTCAAATCAATTGACAACCATATATGTGTTTTATTTGTATTGTATATATTTCTAGATTGCATGCATTTTTTTGTACCCCTTTGAGGTATTGCAAGTGATTGCTTCTCCATAACTACGATTCATAACCTCTATCATAAGGAACGATAAGCAATAAGCATTGTTCCAATTACATGCTCTTAACTTTATAAAAGATCTTCATTTCCAATGACACTGTGAGGATGACATCCCAACACCCTCTCACAGTGCGAGGCTTTTGGAAACTTCGCACAACTCCCATCTATTTCTGTTCTTCCTTGAACACTTGGTACAAGTATTATCATGTAAATCTAATGGAGACATTGAGGTTGGCACATTTGCTTTATTGTTCTGCTTCCTTTTTTTTCTTTTACTTTGTTATTAATGCTTAATTACTCCTTTCTGTTTTTTGGATTGGTTCTTGTATAGATTACAAGAATTATAAACAATTTACTTATAATCATTTTGCTGGACATTTTTACCATAACTGATAACTTCTACTGTTATTCTAGTGATTATTAATTAGTTTTATAAAAAAGAGTTTGCCTATGGGTTTTTAAATACTTCATTTCCTACGTTCTTACAGAGCTGCTTTCTGTGTCAATGCAAAGTGAATAAATCCTTTGAACATCCAAGTTATCTTTATTCTGCTTCATTCTCTTAAAATTTTCTATATAATCTGGCTTTTACTTTTCATGCATTTTTAAAGGCTTGACACATATTGCACATGGCCACAATGTGACGTTTTTTTTTGTTTTTTTTAATTTAATTTTTATTTTTTTTTAAAATTCGGTGTCAACTGATACAATTAGTGTCTTCATTTCAAACTTCTGACTTAGTTTTTATCACAATCCTTGGAAACATTTTTCATCACTTTGTTTCTTTAAGTATGTGCAAGCCTTCTCTTATTGGACAACATTTTGAATATATATCATGTTAGGAAATCCATCACATGGGTTTTCAGTTGCACACAGAAATTTCAAAAATTTAAAACCTAGCGGAATAGAAATTTCAAAAACTATTTCAATACTTTCAACATTGTTCTAGGACAACCATATAACATAACGTTTCAATATTATACGAGAGCAACTTTATGTCAGAACGATGTTAAAATTAATCTTTAATTAGATCTAATTTAATCTAGCATGTATAGAGGTCATATCTCAACATAAATTCAGACATCATCATATGTACAAGATTAAGATCTACGCAAAAATAAAAATCTGATTTTTACCTTTACGCAGATAGATATTCACCGCAATCCGATTATCCGTGGATATCTTCAAGATCCGTTGAAGCCGCAGTCTGATGATCTGTGGATGTTTTCAAGGTCCGTTGAAGCCGCACAAGTGTCTGACTTCTACAGATATCCATTCGAGGTTGATCTGATCAGGAGATCTCGATCTCATCGGAGTGCTAGCTCCCTTGCAGAGATCGCTCTTTGGATTATCGAATCTTTTCTCCTTTTTAATTCTCTTCTCAAGGAAACCAAAGATCTGTAGAAGGAACAAGAAATCAGATCTAAATCTGATTTCTTTTTCTCTATTCTCTTCTCGAGAGAAGAAAAAAATCTAGATAAAGAGGAAGATGAGAGATCGAATCTCTTTTCTTTTTGATTTGTTCAACACTTGGACTGAATCTGGAGGAGATGAAGATGGCTTGTCCAACTCTTGGACCAAAGAAAGAGGAAGAGGAAAGGAAAGGGGTCCAACTCTTTGGACGTTTGGAAGAGCAAGAGGGAGAGAGATGAAAGGGGAGAGGCGTCCAGCTCTTGTAGCGCCCCATGTGTATGCTAATTTGATTTTTTCTCTCATGATTCCTCACGGATGCCCTCTTTTTCTCTCTTTTCTTCATGCCACACCTCACATAATTTGCTATATGGAGGTGCCTTCCTTATCCCCTTTTAAACCATAACACTTAGGGTTAGTTAGGGTTGTTAGCATAGAGTCCATTCTCTAGTTGCTGCCCCTCTTTTGCGTGCCATTCTTTCTCCACGCACAAAAATAATTTGGCATGATGTTTTATGGGGTGAGGCTCTCTTGAGGCATGGAAAAGGAAAGAGAGTCCCAGTCTAATGGGACTCTAAATCCTAACCCAATTCTAATGCGATTCGAATCCAATTCGAATCTAATTGGAGTCAAATCCAATTAGGGATTAAGTCCAAATTTTATTTGGACTAGAAATCAAATTAAATCAGATCCAATCAGATTAAATCTAATTTCTCTTGAGGCGTGATTTCTCTTGGATCAAGTCAAACACTTGGTCCAAGTCTTATTGGCTTCAGGTCCAAATCCTAATTGGTTTAGGTTTCATAATGAGTCAACAATTGATCTAGTCTAAACCCTTTAGACCAATGAAACCCAATTCGATTCAAAATCAAATCAAGTCCAATCAAATTAAATCTGAATTTAGTTTGATTAGGACTCGACCCCATTATTTGATCAAATCAAATAATCTAGCAACAATTACAAACCAGTCATCCTTTAACTTACTAACTCTTAGCAAGTCCTCTATATAACTTTTACATAATCATCCAATCATCAATCAAATTGATAATTGAATCTTTTTGCGATTCTAAATCGCAATTCAACAATCTGACAAGTCAGGATCTCTTTTGTATGTGATCCCTTAGATTCTATTTTGTCTGCTAGTGAGATATATTTGATCTTCATCAAAATATCATCGAAATTTTTTTTAATAGATTGGAATAATTCCAACTCACCAATTGAGAATTATTAACCATCAAAATGATTCTCTTTAGTTTCACAATTCATCAGTGACACCTAGCAGTATGTAGTGGCAATCCAGCAGAACAGAAGGAATGAACCTCTAGGTGTAGTTACCGTGTGATTCAGTTTTTTTATTGTGAGTCCCGACAAGATGGAGATTATGAAAAATTTGTCAAATCTCATCATGTGTCATATGTAAGATTTATTCGACTTGAGTTCTTATGTGAAAACTATGGAAATACTTTTTCATCATTCACTCTACCCTGACCAAGGTCTTCTGAACTCAGTCTCATAAATCACATAGGACTTCTTATCTATTGATGTCGATAGATTCCATCTAGGTGCACATCCTACAACAAAAAATCTACTGCAGTTAATCTGTACCGCAAGTATCCGAATGGTTAGGGACTAAGTGTATGTACAGTCAAACTATAGCAACCTCATTGTGAATAATCGAGGCACCGCAGGTCAAAGAACTAGTCATGCCACTGCAGCATCGAGAGAGTCATTGATGAGTGAGTAGACATCCAAGTGACTCGTGTTGGTCATGCTCGATACATTTGTTCTCTAACAAACATCTGCACTTTTATTTCAGTGTTTCAGACTGTAGACTTGAGACTCGTCTATTCAAAGGAAAGTTATCTGTGCATCAATCTAACTGGATCAATCATTGTTCCCGTGATGATCCATCGATCGAAAGCAATTTAGGAATTAACTACCGATGACACATGTCTCAAATTCTCAACTTTTAAGAATATGTGTCATCATCTTATTAATTTTTTTGATGATTTATGGACATATACACTACATGAATAGAAATTAATTATCCTAATTAATTAGGTGAAGTACAAAATTATGTCTTAGAAAGAATTAATGTGTCAGTCTAATTGGCTTCTAGGGCATACATTTAACAATCTCCCACTTGTATTAAAACTAATCTGCCATAGATCTAAGCCCTATCTTCTCAAGATGAGTTTTGGTCCTCTACTGGCAAGATGGTTTAGTCTATGGACTTGCCACATTTTCGTGGGGTCTACTCTCTGATCCTCGAAGTCTTATTTTTCGAAATAGCCGTGAATAGTTAAAAATTATCGTACTTATGTATTAAGAATTCTGGTGAGATCTAAGCTCCTTAGCTAGAGCTATGGTGCTTATGTTGTCGCAGTACAGTATTGTACCATCTGATGACATTACACCCACCTCTGCAAAAAATCTTTTTGAACCAGAAGGCTTTCCTAGTTTCATCATAAGCAGCGACATATATGGCTTCTAGAATTTGTAATGATTGGTTGTTTGGAACTTTTTCAATTTATCGAATCTTCATTATATAAGGAAACACATCTTGATGTAGACTCTTTACCATCAACATCAGATATGAAGTCTAAATCTGTAAATCCTAGTAGTATCCTCAATTTTTCTTCTCTAAAGACTATGAACATATCCTAAGTACTTCTCAAGTACTTAAAAATATTTTCACAGCTATTTAGTATTCTTAGTCTGAATTTAATCGATATTTGCTCGTAATACTCACAGCAATAGATATATCAGTCTGTGTATATAGGATGGCATACATGAGGCCCTCTATAGCTGAAGCATAAGGGATCCAGCTCATGTGCTGTATTTTCACAAATGTGTCAGGATACATCTTTTGGGGATATTAATCTCATGCCTGAAGGATAGAAATCTCTCTTGGAGTTTTCATGCTGAACCTCTTCAGCACCTTTATGTGCATCTTCTATGAAAGATCTAGTATCCTTTTAGATCTATCTCATAGACCTTTATAGAGTGTTTTCCAAAGGTCTCTTATGGAGAATATCTTTAGACAATCAAAATTTTTAACCAAAGTCAGCATAGGAACACAATTTCTAATTAGGAGGATGTTATTCACGTACAATATGAGGAACATGACAGCGCTCCCACTGATCCTTTTACAAAGATATGTTTTCTCGTTCTTGGTGAGATCAAACTATTTGATCACATCAAGTATTCCAATTCTGAGATACTTGCTTTAAAGGTCTCGACCTTTACATCTCTTCCTTTTGTGGATCCATTTGAATTCAATAGGTAGTTTACCTACCGGTGGATCTATTAAGGTCTAGATTTGGTTGGAATGCATCGAGTCAACTTTTGACTTTATTGCATTCTATCACTTCTCGGAATTGATGTTTGACATTACCTTATAGTAGTTTTTCGAGATCATCTTTATGTTTCCTATCTTCCATGAGGAATATTTTCTCTACATCCTCTATTAGAATACTTAAGTATCTTTCAATAGGATGAGAGATCCTACTCGACCTATGAGGTGGAGGAGGTACTACATGTACTGGCCTAATATGAATAGGTTCTTTAGGTTCTATTGCTCTTAGAGACTTTTTCCTTGAGCTCAAATTTTCTCCCATTATCTCCATTTTGGATAAATTATTTCTCCAAGAATATAGCATGTTGGGTCACAATCATATTGTAATCCTTTGAAAAGTAAAAGTAGTATCTTCTAAACTCTTTAAGATACCTTAGAAACGAGTTCTCATAGATCTAACCTCTAATTTGTTCGTCTGTTGTTGCTTGACATGGATCTGACATCCTTATCATGTCTCACATCTCATACGGTGTGATAGAAATAGACTTAGAAGGAACTATTCAGTAGTAAAGTTTATCCCCAAAGAAATAAGGAAAGATTAGTGATGTTTATCATGGATTAGACTATATCAAATAGGATCCCTTTCTTTCTTTTTGACATCTCGTTGAATTGAGGTGCACCAAGAAGAGTCCATTGTGTGGCTATGCAGTTTTTCTTGAGATGGGTTAGGAACTTTCACTAAGATATATACCTCCTCGATCTCATCGAAGAACCTTCAGGGTTTTCTAATTTACTTCTTTATCTCATATATGAATTCTTTGAATTTTTCAAGATTTCAAATGTGTCTTACATATATATCCATATCGTGAAAAGGCATCGGTAAAAGTAACGAAGTAAAGATAACTACCTTTGACTTGCACATCAAATGGGCTACACAGATCAATGTATATCAGGGCAAGTATCTTAGTGATTCTCTCTCCTTGTCCTACAAAGGGTAGTTTGGTCATTTTTTCTTGAAGATAGAATTTACAAACCGAAAATGACTCGAGAGTCGATGAACTTAAAAGCTCATACCATTTCAATTTATTTATCCTGTTCTCTCCAAGATCAAACCTGAGGTGCCACAAATACTTTGGGTTTATCTCATCTCTGGATCTCTCAGATCCTACGGCATTCACTATCTACTCAAATATCATATCGAGTAGATCGAACATATCTTCTGAAGGCATGTCACCTTTTTCTTTTTTTTAGGCTCTCTAGGTATAAGGATAGTTTCTTTTAATAGTTGTCAACATTACAGAGTCAGGAGCCTTCTTAGGAGCTTCCTTCTCTGGCTTGCTCTCGGACTTATGTTTCTTCACGGATTTCTTCTTCTTCCAAGTAGACCTTCTCTTGAAAGTAGAAGCCTGCTTCATAGTGCCTCTTGAATTTTCAAGGTTCCATTGGTAGTCACCAACATATTCAAAAATTTAACCAAGGTGCAATCGATCTAATTCATGTGGTAGTTTACTATAAACTGTCCATATGAATTAGTAAGGAATTGCAGGATCAAATCCATTCGTAATTTCTTGTGCATGGTCGAGCTTCTCAAGCTCATCCAAATCTTTGATCATTGTTGAACAATGATCATGAACTAATTGCTCTTTGGTCAATTATCGGACGGTTTGGTAACATAGGGATATTCTGGTCATGAAATTAGCTTAATTTTTTAGAACCTAAAACTTCTTTTTTTGGTTCTTAAGCCAGTCTTTATAACTTGTTCGGTTAATCAATTGGTTGATGAGCTAGAGGATTGGAAGCCGATATCTTATGCTTTCAGAGAGTAGGGATTCTAGTTAGATATCCGTACTTAATTTTAAAAATTTATTCTAAGATCTTTTAAAACAAATATGCCTCCCACTATTTTTTTGAATCTCTTACACTCAAATAGAGAGACGAAAGCCCTTCACGACGAGGATTTCAGGTGGGTACTGCGGTCCCACTGATATACGTGCACCTCATCTGTCAGATATTGGTAACTCGTAAACAATGAGCGGATAACTTTTATCCAATGCTTCTCAAGCAAGTTGCAGCGATTCGGTCTCTAAATCATGTAGGCCTTACCTGACAGATATTGGCTCCATTTCTTAATTAAGTCAGACCTACCGTTCAATGCAAGAGCAAAGCCATTATTGGATCCTCACCTGATAGATATTGGATCTAACTCCATCTTTACCCCACAGCATCTCATGCTAATAGAGTGGTTGCATCTTTTCGATACAATTCAATCATTGTATCTAGCTAAGAACAGTCAACGCCAGTAAGACGTCCGCATATCTACAACGGGGGGAGATCGCTCGACTTAATATGTGAGAGGAGATTTAATTTAGGTCTCTTCTTTTAATTGTTTTAATTTACATCTTATGTAAATCTATAATTATCAAAGATCCAATTGAAAGATCCTCACTTGGTTCACCAAGATTGGAACCATGGTGCAAATGCAACATGTATAGTGAATTCAACACTAGGCACCCAAAAAAAACTTAATCGACCAAATTGATCAGGTAAGTTCAAGATTGGTGGGAGGCTCCCTGTGCATAAGCAACGGTTCTAATTAAGTAACCACCGTTCTATCACTTCTTTTAGACACCAATCGATCAATTAGTTCCAAATTGGTTCAGCCCATTGGTTTCTGCCACCACAGATTGCAAAATTGCAAATTAATTAGACATGTATTCATGATACAACTCTACTTCTAGAGTTTGTAGTGATTCATGGAGATCACTACATGTATCCATGAAAAACACTTGTATAACTATCATATAGTTCTTATATTCATGCTAAATTTCTAATGATGTTTTATATATTAATCTCTTTTCATCTTAAGACAATTTTAGATATTCGTACTTAATTTTAAAAATTTATTCTAAGATCTTTTAAAACAAATATGCCTCCCACTATTTTCTTGAATCTCTTACACTCAAATAGAGAGACGAAAGCCCTTCATGATTAGGATTTAGGTGGGTACTGCGGTCCTACTGATATACGTGCACCTCATCTGTTAGATATTGGTAACTCGTAAATCAATGAGCGGACAACTCTTATCCAATACTTCTCAAGCAAGTTGCAGCGATTCGGTCTCTAAATCATGTAGGCCTTACCTGACAGATATTGGCTCCATTTCTTAGTTAAGTCAGACCCACCGTTCAATGCAAGAGCAAAGTCATCATTGGATCCCTCACCTGATAGATATTGGATCCAACTCCATCTATACCCCACAGCATCTCATGCTAATAGAGTGGGCATCTTTCCGATGCAATTCAATCATTGTATCTAGCTAAGAACAGTCAACGCCAATAGGACGTCCGCACATCTACAATGGGGGAAGACCGCTCGACTTAATATGTGCGAGGAGATTTAATTTAGGTCTCTTCTTTTAATTGTTTTAATTTACATCTTATGTAAATCTACAATTATCAAGGATCCAATTGAAAGATCCTCACTTGGTTCACCAAGATTGGAACCATGGTGCAGATGCAACATGTATAGTGAATTCAACACTAGGCACCCAAAAAAAACTTAATCGACCAAATTGATCAGGTAAGTTCAAGATTGGTGGGAGGCTCCCTGTGCATAAGCAACAGTCCTAATTAAGTAACCATCGTTCTATCACTTGTTTTAGACACCAATCGATTAATTAGTTTCAAATTGGTTTAGCCCATTGGTTTTTGCCACCACAGATTGCAAAATTGCAAATTAATTAGACATGTATTCATGATACAACTCTACTTCTAGAGTTTGTAGTGATTCATGGAGATCACTATATGTATCCATGAAAAACACTCGTATAACTATCACATAGTTCTTATATTCATGCTAAATTTCTTATGATGTTTTATATATTAATCTCTTTTCATCTTAGGACAATCTTAGATATTCGTACTTAATTTTAAAAATTTATTCTAAGATCTTTTAAAACAAATATGCCTCCCACTATTTTCTTGAATCTCTTACACTCAAATAGAGAGACGAAAGCCCTTCACGACTAGGATTTCAGATGGGTACTGCGGTCCCACTGATATACGTGCACCTCATCTATCAGATATTAGTAACTCGTAAATCAATGAGCGGACAACTTTTATCCAATGCTTCTCAAGCAAGTTGTAACGATTCGATTTCTAAATCATATAGGCCTTATCTGACAGATATTGGCTCCATTTCTTAGTTAAGTCAGACCCATCGTTCAATGCAAGAGTAAAGCCATCATTGGATCCCTCACCTGATAGATATTGGATCCAACTCCATCTTTACCCCACAGCATCTCATGCTAATAGAGTGGTTGCATCTTTTCGATGCAATTCAATCATTGTATCTAGCTAAGAACAGTCAACGCCAGTAGGACGTCGCACATCTACAATGGGGGAAGACCGCTCGACTTAATATGTGCAAGGAGATTTAATTTAGGTCTCTTCTTTTAATTGTTTTAATTTACATCTTATGTAAATCTACAATTATCAAGGATTCAATTGAAAGATCCTCACTTGGTTCACCAAGATTGGAACTATGGTGCAGATGCAACATGTATAGTGAATTCAACACTAGGCATCCAAAAAAAACTTAATCGACCAAATTGATCAGGTAAGTTTAAGATTGGTGGGAGGCTCCCTGTGCATAAGCAACGATTCTAATTAAGTAACCACCGTTCTATCATTTGTCTTAGACACCAATCGATCAATTAGTTTCAAATTGGTTCAGTCCATTGGTTTCTGCCACCACAGATTGCAAAATTGCAAATTAATTAGACATGTATTCATGATACAACTCTACTTCTAGAGTTTGTAGTGATTCATGGAGATCACTATATGTATCCATGAAAAACACTCGTATAACTATCATATAGTTCTAATATTCATGCTAAATTTCTTATGATATTTTATATATTAATCTCTTTTCATCTTAGGACAATCTTATAGTATAACGATCCTCATTATGCCAGGCAATCTTATGTCAGGATGATCCAAGATTGAGTTATAAAACCTAATCTTACGTTCAATCAAATTACATTAATTTGAAAGCATCCATATCATCACAGATCACATTAAGATGAATCTCTATCTATGAACGTCATCTCATGCATGAACATATAATAAAGATAAAATTCAGATTTAATAAAATTCAGATCATATGAAAATCAGATACAGAATTTTAGATGCATGAACATAAGAAATCAGATTTTCAGATCTAAAAATAAATTTTCAGATCATGAAATCCATCGCATGAATTTCAACTATTCAGATTTTAGATCATGAAAACAGATTTTCAGATCTGGAAATCTATCTTCTTTCCTCAAGCATTTGTAATTTCAGATTTGAAAATAATTTTTGGATCTGAAATCTAGATCTTAATCTTGCAATTATGAGATGGCTCTGATACCACTGTTAGAAATCCATCACTTGGGTTTTCGGTTGCATGCAGAAAGTTCAAAAATTTAAAATGCAGTAGAATAGAAATTTCAAAAATTATTTTCAAAACTTTTAACATCGTTTTAGGATAACCATATAACATAACGTTTCAACGTTATGCCAAAGCAACCTTATGTCAGAACGATATTAAAATTATCTTTAATTAGATCTAATTTAATTTAGCATGTATAGAGATCATATCTCGACATAAATTCAGGCATCATCATATGTATAAGATTAATATCTACGCAGAAATAAAAATCTGATTTTTATCTTTGCACGGCTAGATTTTTACCGCAATCCGATGATCCGCAGATGTCTTCAAGGTCTGTTGAAGCTGTGATCCGATAAGCTGTGGATATCTTCAAAGTCCATTGAAGTCGCACAAGCATCCGATCTCTATCGGTAACCACTTGAGGTTGATCTGATTAGGAGATTCCGATCTTATCGAGGTGCTAGCTCCTTTGTAGAGATCGCCTTTTGGATTGTCGAATCTTTTTTTTTTTGATTCTCTTCTCAAGAGAGCTAAATAGATCTATAAGAGGAACAAGAAATCAGAACTAATCTGATTATTTTTCCTTTTTTCTTCTCAAGAGAAAAGAAGATCTAGATAAGGAGGAAGAGAGAGATCAAATCTTTCTTTTTTTTGATTGGTCCAACACTTGGACTGAATCTAGAGGAGAAGGAGATGAAGATGGCTTGTCCAACTCTTGGACCAAAGAAAGAGGAAGAGGAAGGGAAAGGCATCCAACTCTTTGGACGTTTGGAAGAGCAAGAGGGAGAGAGATGAAAGGAGAGAGGCGTCTAACTCTTGGAGCGTCCCATGTGTACGCTAATATGATTTTTCCTCTCATGATTCCTCATGCACTCCCTCTTTTTCTCTCTTTTCTTCACGTCACACCTCACATAATTTGCTATATGGAGACACCCTCCTTATCTCCTTTTAAACCATAATAATTAGGGTTAGTTAGGGTTGTTAGGATAGAGTTCGTAAAGAGGACTCTAATTGCCGCCCCTCCTCTTTTGCGCGCCATTCTTTCTCCATGCACAAAAATAATTTGGTGTGATGTTTTATGGGGCGTGAGGCTCTCTTTAGGCATGAATAAGGAAAGAGAGTCCCAGTCTAATAGGATTTTGAAATTCTAACCCAATTTCAATGTGATCGAGTTCAATTCAAATCTGATTTGAGTTAAATCCAATTAGGGATTAAGTCTAAATCCTATTTAGATTAGGAAACCAAATTAAATCAGATCCAATCAGATTAAATCTGATTTTCCTTGAGGCGTGATCTCCCTTGGATTAAGTCAAACACTTGGTCCAAGTCCTATTGGCTTTAGGTCCAAATCTTAATTGGTTTAGGTTTCATAATGAGTCAACAATTGATTTAGTCTAAACCTTTTAGACCAATGAAACCCAATCTGATTCAAAATCAAATCAAGTCCAATCAAATTAATCTGAATTTAATTTGATTACAACTCAACTTCATTATTTGATCAAACCAAATAATTTAGCAACAATTGCAAATTAGTCATCCTTTAACTTACTAACTCTTGGCTAAGTCCTTCACGTAACTTTTACATAATCATCCATTCATCAATCAAATTGATAATTGAATCATTTTGCGATTCTAAATCGCAATTCAATAATCTGATCAGTCAGGACCTCTTCTATGTGTGACTCTATAGGTTTTATTCTGTCTGGTAGTGAAATATATTTGATCTCCATCAATATTATCGAAACTCCTTCAATGGATTGAAACAATTCCAACTCATCAATTGAGAATTATTAACTATCAAAATAATTTTTTTTGATCCCACAATCCACTAATGATACCTAGCAGTATATAGTAGCAATCCAGTAGAACAGAAGGAATGAACTTCTAGGTGTAGTTACCGTGTGATTCAGTTCTTCTATTGTGAGTTTCGACAAGATGGAGGTTATGAAAAACTCGTCAAATTTCATCATCTGTTATATATAAGATTTATTCAATTTGAGTTCTTATGTAAAAATTATGGAAACATTTTTTCATCGTTTACTCTGTCTTGGTCAGAGTCTTCTAAACTCAGTCTTATAAATCACATAGGACTTTTCCTTATCTACCAAGGTCGATAGATCCTATCTAGGTGCATACCCTACTCCTATAACATACCTACTGTAGCCAATCTATACCGCAAGGATCTGAATGGCTAGGGATCAAGTGTGTGTACAGTTAAACTACAGCAATTTCATTGTGAATAATCAGGCATCGCAGGTTAAAGAATTAGTCATACCACTACAGCATCGAGAGAGTCATTGACGAGTGAGTAGACATCCAGATAACTTCTCATGTTGGTCATGCTCGGTATTTTTATTCTTTAACAAACACTTGCACTTTCGTTTCAGTGTCTCCATACTGTAGACTCGAGATTCGTCTATTCAAAGGAAAGCGATCCATATACCAATCTAACCGGATCAATCACCGTCTCCGTGATGATCAATCGATTGGGAGCAATTTAGGAATTAACAACCAATGATAAATGTCTCAAGTTTTCAACTCTTGAGAATATGTATCATCATCTTATTATTTTTCTAGACGATTCACGGACACATACACTACATGAATGAAAATTAACTGTTCTAATTAATTAGGTCAAGTATGAAATTATGTCCTAAAAAGAATTAATGTGTCAGTCCGATTGACTTTTAGGGCATACATCTAACACATCATTGCTCGCTCTTGCGATCTTGTATTTTTTTTTTCTTTATTGACCTTTATCCACTAAATAATGAATAACAAGCCTTACAATTCAAAAACTATATGAACACCTTGTAAGATCCAAATGCTTTGGTTTACAATCCAATATTTAGATTGTGATGGATGAACTCTGTTTATAAACTATATTTTGTTCCTTTCTGGTTTGTTGATTTTGGTTTCTAATATGTCATTTTGGAAGCAATGTGCAGTACTTAAAGTTATTTGTTATATAATAAATTTGATAATATGCATGTAGATGCATTGATGAACATTCAAAGTATATATTACCAAATTGTTGACTTCTACTTCACAAGAACCATATAAACTAAAGCTAGAGGTGATTGGGCATGAGAAATTATGAGGGATCAAAGAATTAAAGAAAAAATGTGGACCTACATCATTACTTATCCTCTCCATAGCACTGTTCTAGAAAAAATTTACATTCTATTGGATCCCCATAATTGTGACTCTGAGGGTGGGACTATATCTCACATAACTCAGATTTCAATTTCTCTTAGTTTTGCAACAAGACTCTACTTTCTATGTTCCTAAAAGCCATTGTTTAAGCAGAGTTAATTTTGGAGCCAATCATATCAAGTCATTTAACATCCCTCATCCACTGAGCTAATGACTTCCAGCAATATGGGGATTTTTGTCTTGAAGAAAACAATTTCAATTCTCAGACAGTCTTCACTTATTGAGGTTTTGTGCACCTATTAACCACCCTTCTCTCTCACACACGTACGGTTGTCATCTCTTTAGGAGTCCCATCCCTTCATTGTGAAATAGTGACTCAATTACAAATATCAACTTAAAAAAGAAAAATCCCTTGAGCTTTAATCTGTGAATCCGTGCTCATGCATTTTGATCTCCTACTCATGCAGAATCCTTTTGTTTGCTCATTCCATTATGAAACAAAGCCATTGGACATGTATATGCCCCAATGGATTCTATTTCACATAAGCCTCATCATTTTGCTCACTTCATCATGAAATCATAGCCATTTCACATCTCCCACCCTATCAATTCTATCTTGCAACAATCTCAAAATTTCGGTCTCAAGTATCCACTTCATTGCAAACATCACAAAATCACAAACTTTTCTGTTGGTTCTCTTGCATAAAAGAGTTGGTTTAGGGCTGTTGAATCACAATTGAGTAGCCATAGCTATTGGGCCACATCTTAATGTCTTGCATCCATCCTATTGAACCCTATCATAACTCATCACCTAATGAGAATGATGAATAATGCTCCATGCTAGCAAAGTTCATTCATGGCAAACCTTTGAAAATACATAACTATGATAGAACCTAAGGTAAATGCTGGAGAGAGTTAAGAACATTGAGTATAGGTTCACTATATTATGATAGACATAAAGTACTGAATATTAGAATATCTACAACATATTAAAATGTATCCAGCATATTGAAATATTTACAGCATTGTTGTTTTCATTGTTCTTTGCCTTGTGATAAGAAAGTTTTTTTGCATATATATGCTGCCCAAGACTCACTGTCTTGGTATCGGACCAGTACTATGCTAGTATAGCATTGGTTCACTTGGTATAGGGTTCAATTTAGCTTACCAAGACTCGATACGCCTCCTATATTGAATCTCGATTTGGTATTGATAAGGTATGGTATTGCCTGCTACAGAGCTGTATGCATCAGTGCGGTGAACCTTTTATTGCCATTTCAAACATCACAAATGTGATGGTTGTTATGACAAAAGAAATAATATAATTCAAAAAATAATCCTTGAAGAAAAAATTAGGTTAATATTGGTTTTTTTCAATGTCATAATAATGCATGACACTTTGGGTTATTGACAATTATAAGGGTATATAACAATGTTTACTAAAGCCATAAATTAGACTCCCATGCAGGATAGTTCCATTGGCTTTCTCAAAGTATTATTTTATTAAAGAATGTCATGTGAATTACAATAGTGGTTTGGTAAAGTCGATTTGTATATATACTAATGGATTCAAATCCCATTGGAGTGAGACAGTATTGGTAGTACGATGTTGTTTTGACACAAAACCAGCATCGCTACAAGGGTCACTTTGCTGAAATCAAGTGGTACCCACTATTAATGAGTACTTGGAGGAGTATGCATTAATACCAGCATTGGTTCGACCAATATTGAACCAATAGTTAATGGGGTAGTAGAAGTGACAATCTATTGTGTGTATATATATTTCTGTCAGGAGATCGATGACATGGTGCAAACCCTTAATTGCTGAAATGGATTCTCACTTGAGATGATGATGGTTTTCGATCGGTCCTCCGATGGGTTTTGCAAGGTGACGATGACGGAGGAGGTGTCCAGGAGGGAGATGGATGCATTGGGGAGGTAGAAGGGAGGTGGGCATGGGCGGAAGATGCACATAGTGACGTGGTCTTTGGATCCTTATAGAATTCAGGGAATGTTGAAGAGATATTTATGGGTAGAGTGCATGGTGGTCTAGTTTGGGTATTGATCAGGGCTTTTGGATCCGCATTAAGATGCATGTTCACCTCCTGCAATTAACAATGCTATTATTCTTTTCGGTCGTATTGAAAGTTCTTAAGACTCTAAAAGCCATCTTATTTCTTTCTTTTTTTGTAAGCTTAGCATCCCAAAGCCATGGCATTTGCACCCACCAATGCCATCCTCCCTCTTTTACTGCCATGGTTGAGCTCCTTGGCCTCCTTCATCTTCCTAACTCCGCCTCCCTTGTCTCCTTCAAGCCGTTGTGGTCTCCATCATAGCTTCATGTCTTTTTTTGATGGACTTGATCTTGGTTTCTTGACTTGAGATTCCATGTGGACACCAAGATCTCATCTTTGCATGGAGTAGAGGGATCTCCAAATTAAAGAAATGGTGGTATATGGGCCAAGATCAATGGTGTTCCTGGAAGAGAAGCTAGGGTTGGAGGGGTTGGAGATGCTATAGGGTCCATGTACTTGGACTGCGTGCAGTGGCAGGATGTCCCTCATATTGTGAGTTAAGAATGATGGATTTTAGGTATTTTGCATGCAGATTTCAAAATAATTTTAAATTTAAGTAGCAGAAGTCAAGATTAAAACAATTTTAATTATACGCATGCATAGATCAAAATCTTATACCTATTGATTTAGTTCATATGATGATAAATAAGACATAAAACATCTGATTTCAGAGGTTAAAAATTTATTTATGATCGAATCACATACATGAATCGCAGAATTTCTTTTTGAATCCGGATCTGTGGATGCCTTCAGTTTCTGACGTAGCCGCGCACATGTTCGGCCTTTACAGATATCCATACGAGGCCTGATGTGATTAGAGGTTTTATATTTTTTTCGGAGTGCTAGCTTCCTTATGGAGAATGCTTTCTTGATGGTTGAACAAAATCTCCTTCAATCTCCAAGATAATCTTAAGAAGGAAGAAGACAATGTGTAGGAGGAAGAAAATTTGGAGAAGAGAGAACCTTTCTCTCTCTCATTAGAATTTTCCCATGCTCTCAAAAAGAACTCACACCCAAAAGAAGGTTTTCATATGCTTCTCCACGTCCCAATGCTCTTTTATTTAAATAGGAAGCATCCAAGGGTGATAAGGCTAGAGTTTGTATAAGACTAGGTTTGACAGGATCAAATCCAAGCAAATTGAGAGTCCTGTTTTGATCCAATCAAAATTAGATCAAATCAGATTTGATCTCAAACAAAAATGGACATAAGAGAGGTGGTGTGGAGGTGCTTGGGTTGGTCCAACCACACGCCAAATCAAATTTGGCGTTGGGCTTAGGTGGCGCAAAAAGAGAGGTGGCGCCAAGGAGAAATCGTAGTCTAATTAGGATTCATTTGTTTGCTGATTTAAATCCAATTTAAATCTGATTTAATCCTAACCAATTTAGGATTAGTTAGCAGCCAAATTAAGTTAATTCTTTGTCCAATTAGGAACTCAATTAAATCTGGATTAAATCCTAATCTAATTAGAAAATGGATTCAATCAAGTCCTAGTTAAAGTAGGAATTGTTCTTATGCAATTGGGTTATCTCATAAATCAATTAGGTTTGATCTAATCAAATCCAAATCAATCTAAATTGAATCTAATTCAATTAGATTAGATTTGAATCCCATAGTTCAATCAGATTGAGCCAGATAGCAATTTAATTGCTAATTGATCCTTTTATAATTTACTAACACTTAATGAATGTTTCAATTATAACTTTTGCAATCATCAATCACATTGATAATTAAATTTTATTGTGATTTATATTCGCAACTCAATCATCTGATCAGTCAGAAATCTCTATTGTAGGTGACTCCATATGTTCTATTTTGTCTGGTAGTGAGATATATCATGATCTCTATCATAGTATCATTGAAACTCTTTTCAATGGATCGGAACGATTTCACTCATTAAGGATTGTCGATCTAAAATAATCTTAGTGAGCTTTCACAATCCATTAGTGATACCTAGCAGTATGTAGTAGCAGTCCAGTAGAATAAAAGTGATGAACCTTTAGGTATAGTTACCATGTGATTCAGTCCATCTATCGTGAGTTTCAATCAGATGGCAGATCATGGATAAATCATCAAATCTCAACATCGTTCATATGATAAGTTCAATTAGCTCGAGTCTAACGGTGATTTTCGTAAAAACTCTTCCTATCAATTACACTACTATGGTCATAGATTTAAGGACAGCCTCTCAAATCTCATAGGATTATTTTTTTCTGCTAAGGTCGATAGATCCTATCTGGATGTGCATCCTGCTCGCATAGTGGACCAACTGTCGTCTACAGCCACTACAAGGACT
Source organism: Elaeis guineensis (assembly GCF_000442705.2). NCBI lineage: Eukaryota > Viridiplantae > Streptophyta > Magnoliopsida > Arecales > Arecaceae > Elaeis > Elaeis guineensis. The sequence continues at coordinate 50,886,311 of NC_025999.2, read as the reverse complement.
CATTGAGGTAATGTTTCTGTGTAGTCAAACTCCAGCACCTCACTGTGAGTAGACATTTATGTGACTTCTCGTGTTGGTCACACTCAGTGCTAGTTCTCTAATAATCATCTATACTTTCATTCCAGTGTCTCTACACTGCAGACTCGAGACTCATCTGTTCGAAGGAAGCGATTCGTGCATCAATCTATCCGGATCAATCACCATCCTCATGATGATCTTACGTCCGAGAGTAATTGAAGAATTAACCATTAATGATACATGCCTCAAATTCTTAACTCTTTGAGAATGTCTTCATCTTGTTAATTTCTTAGATGATTCATGGACACGTACAACATGAATGGAAATAAACTATCCGTCAAGTACAAAATCATGTCCTAAAAATAAGATATGCGTCAGTCAAGATTAGCTTATAGGACATACATCCAATAATCTCCCATTTGTACTAAAGCCAATCTGCCATGTACCTAAGTCCTATCTATTCTAGATAAGCTTCGGTCTTCGGCCGGCTAAATGACTTAATCAGTGGGTCTACCACATCCCACGTGGAGTCTACTCTCTCAACCTCTATGTATTTCTACTCGAGATAGTCGTGTATACAACCACTCTGTGCTTGGACTTCTGGTGAGATCTTGGCTCCTTAGCAAGGACTATGCCATCATTATCTTTGCAGTACAATGTCATGATATCTGATGGTATGATATCAGGTCTGCAACTAATATTAGAACCATAATGCATCCTACACATCTATAGCATATTCAATTTTCATTGATCGGTTTACTTGGAATCCTTCCAACATATCGAACCAATCATTGCACAAGAATACACTCTGATGTAGATATTCTATCAGCAGCATTCGTGTATCCTCCTACTCTTAGCTTTAATCTTCTCTAAAGATCAGGAACAAATCTTTGGTGCTTGTAAAGTACTTAAGGATGTTTTCACAGCAATCCATCGCTCCCAATCTAAATTCGATTGATATCTGCTTTTGACATTCATAGTAATAGTTATATCAGATCGAGTACATAGCATGGCATACTCTTATGCAGGTAGTAGATCTCTCTTAGAGTTTTCTATGTTGAACTTTTTCAGCATCTCCTTTATGTACTTTTCTGTGAAAATCCAAGCATCCACTTGGATCTATCTCTATAGATTTTTATATTCTCAGGATATGGGATGCGTGTCCTAGGTTTTTCATGAAAAATTTATATACAATCATATTTTAACCGATGTCAGTATGGGACACTCTCAATCAGGAGGATGTCATCCACGTACATCATGGAGAACATGAAGCACTCCCACTGACCTTTATGTAAACACATAATTTCTCTTTATTCTTGATGAAATCAACCAATTTGATCATATCATTGAAATGAGTGTTCCAACTTCGGGATGCTTGCAAATTTTGTGATCTCCATCACAGAAAGTGAAATCCATTGGCTATTCCATACAGATATCTTCTCAAGATATCCAATCAGAAAAGTTATTTCACATTTTTTTCTCGGAGTCAATGTTCAACATCGTCTTATTGTAGATATTGGGATCATCTCTATGTTCTTTATCTCCCATGAGAAACATTTCTCTGCATTTTTTGTAAGTATACCTGAGTATCTTTCATGAGGATGGGAGATCCTACTAGATCATTGAGGTGGAAGAGGTACTACATGTACTGGCTCATTATGAATAGGTTCTATAGATCCTATGATTCATTGCTCTTCAGACTCTCTTCGAGTTTAACTTTTCTTCTACTGCTTCATTTTGGATAAACTATTTTTCGAAAATAGCATGACAGCTCACAATCACATTGTGATTCTATGAGAAGAGAAAGTAGTATCCCAAACTCTTTAAGATACTATATCAAATGAGCTCTCATAGATCTAGTCTTTAACGTGTCTGCCTACTGTTCTTGACATGAGCTGGACATAGCTAAATCTTGAGATGATCAAGATTGATTTCTTACCATGCCATATCTCATATGGTATGATAAGAACAGATTTAGAAAGAATCCTATTTAATAGATAAATTTTAAAAAGTAAAGCATGTTCCTAAACAAATAAAGATAAATCAGTGAAGTTCATTATGGACCGGTCCATATCTCGTACGGTCCTTATCCTCCTCTCAGATATCTCATTGATATGAGGTGTACTAGGAGGGGTCTATTATAAAACTATGCCATTTTCATCAGATAATCGAGAAATTTCTTTGATATTGCATTCTCGATCTGATCGAAGTACATTTAGGATTTTTTCGATTTGCTTCTCTACTTCACATCTGAATTCTTTGAACTTTTCAAAGGGTTAAGATTTGTATCTCATACACATACATGTACCGTGAAGGATCACTGGTAAAGATAATGAAGTAGAGATAATCTTCTTTGATTGGCACATCAAATGGGCTGTACACATGAAATGTGTACTAAGTATTTCAGTGGTCCTTTTTTCTTGTCCACGAGCAATTTGGTCATTTTTCCTCAAAGAGATGATACACTGACTAGATATGATTCAGCAATCAATGAGTTTAAAAATCCATATTTTTCTAATCTGTTAATCATTTTTTCTTCTATATGACCTAGCCTAAGGTGTTATATATACTTCAGATTTATCTCAACTCTGGATCTCTCAGATCCAATGGCATTTACTGCATACTCAAATAAGTTCATAGATGCATTACCATGCAAATGATAGAGACTGTCTTTAAGAACTAAATCCAGATGGTAGTCGTAGAGGATAGGTACCCACGGCCACAGCAGCAACTCTTACCCTATTGTCGACTGGAAGGATTACTTCACCTTCCTTCAGTCCTCTATATTTTCTTAGACCCTATAATGAAGTGCATAAATAGGCACTAGAGTCTAATACTCAACTGGGAGGATGTAATCGTAAGATAAGTTTTGAGCAATTTTGACATGCTTTTTAAGACGTGTCTTTGTTTCTTTAAGCTCTTCAGGTATGTACTCCTTGAACTTTTCAAGGTCCCTACGACAGTTACTAATAAATTGACCAATTCAGATTTGGCGCTATCATGGTCATTCATATGTAGTTTACCATAAACTGTCCATACAAACTAAGAAGGGATCGCAGGATCAAATCCACTAGCAATTTTTTGTGCATGGTCATGTGGAGCTTTTCAAGCTTTTCAATATTCTTGATCATTATCAAATAGTGATCATCGATAACTTATCCATCGTGCATCTCATGCGCTATGTGACTTGATCACTTCACAACACTTGTAGATGAGTCAGTATATCCTTGGCAGTGTACATGTGCTCATGCATGTGTTGGAATTCATTTGACATGGACGTCAATATATAGCACCTATCCTTATTGTCATCGTTCATCCACTTATCAAATATAGCTCATTGATCATGTATCGAACGAACTGATAACGTAGGGATATTCTGATCGAGAATATGGTTTATTTTTTCTAAAAAATTAAGAATGATTCTTAGATTTCTGAGCCAGTTTATGTAATTGGTTTCGATTAAATAGTTGATATTTAGGATTTAAGCTCGAGGGTTGGAAGCAGGCATAATAACCACAGAGTAAAGATTCTAGTTAGATGTTTGTACTTGATTTAATATTTTTGCTCTATAGACTTTTAAAAGCAAATAGGCTCCCACTATTTTTTCGGATTCCTACACCTCAGGTGGAGAAGCGAAAATCTTAACATGACAAATGGGTTTCTAGTGGGTGCTGCAGTTCTACTGATGCTGTGTACCTCATCTGACAGATATTGGTAACATGTATATCGATGCATGGACAATCGTTGTTCAGATGTTTCTCTAAGTATGTTGCAGCGATCTGGTCTCTAAGTCATGTGGAGTCACCTGACAGATATTGACCACACTCCTTAGTTAAGTCCGACTCATTGTTCACAAGCAGATGCAAAACCGTCATTGGATCCCTCACCTGACAGATATTGGACACAACCCTATCCTTGTCTAGGAGCAATTTTTTGCTAATAGAGTGGTATATTTTTGGTGCAACTGAACCACTGTAATCAGTCGAGAACAATCAACACCAGTAGCATACCTGCACTTCTACAATAGTGGAAGACTTCTCGACTTAATATGTATGGAGAGGTTTAGGTTCAGATCTCATTTAATCAGTTATCACATGGTTGATTTAATTGGCATGAGCCAAACCAAACTGCCAAGCAACCACATTCAAGACTCAATCTTTCAAATTGATCAGGTAAGTGGAGATCGATGGGAGGCTCCCCTTGATGGATCAAGGGTCCTAATTAAGCACCTCTCAATTACTTGTCTAAGACACCAATTGATCCAAATAGGTTAGTTTAGATGAATCAGACTTGAGCCACAGAGCTGAATTAGGTCTTTAGGTTAATCAATTCTACATATGGATGTCAATCAATTCGATCAACAATGATTGTATGATCTTAAGCTCTATTGATCTAATTCTAATTAACATTTGACTCGGTTTGAGCAATTGCTAAATCGATTTAGACCCATTATGTTCAAATTAAAGACCCTAGGTGTAATCTAATTATAAGACCTAATTTGACCTATCCATGACTAATTCCCCATGCGCAAACACAAATTTCAGATCTTATATCTAAATTTTTTGCATGAAAAGTAAGTTTTGGATCTCGAAATAATTTTCGGATCTCGAAATAATTTTCGGATCATGCATACAACCATATGTCACATATATGAATAAAATTCAGGTCATGGAAACTAATTTCAGACCTAAGTATGCTTTCATATATCATATATACAAATCAAATTAGATCTCGAAACTCTTTTCAGATCTAAACATAAAATCATACCTCTTATGTACGGATTAAAAATCAGATTTTGAAAATTCTTTTCAAATCATGCATGTTATGGTATTGAAATTAGTTTTCGATTTTTTAGATGTATGAAACAATTTCAGATCTAAGCCACTACATATATCTCATATATGACAAATAATCAGATCTAAAAAGTAATTTTTTCGATCTAAATTGACAATCACATATCTTATACATGATTTAAAATCAGATCTAAAAATGTTTAGTATTGATATAGGACAACCATTTCAACATAAGGGGTAATCCGTATGCCAGGACAACCTTGTTTCATACCGATGTCTGATCTATATCAGATTAATTTCAGATCTGATTTAGAAATTAGATATCATCTTATTCTCATGCATATGAATTCGTGGCTCTGATACTACTGATGGATTTTAGGTATTTTGCAGATAGATTTCAAAACAATTTTGAATTTAAGCAGCGGAAGTCAAGATTAAAACAGTTTTAATCCTACGCATGTATAGATCAAAATTTTATACCTATTGATCTAGTTCATATGATAATAAATAAGATATAAAATATCTGATTTTAGAGATTAAAAATTTATTTATGATCGAATCACATATCTGAATCGCAAAACTTGAATCCGGATCTGTAGATGTCTTCAGATTCTGATGTAGCCGTGCATATGTCCGGCCTCTACGGGTATCCACAGTGGCCTGATCTGATCAGAGGCTCTATGTTCTTCCCGAGGTGCTAGCTTTCTTGCAGAGAATATTTCCTTGATGGTTGAACAAGATCTCCTTCAATCTCCAAGACAATCTTAAGAAAGTAGAAGACAATGTGTAGGAGGAAGAAGACTTGGAGAAGAGAGAACCTTTCTCTCTCTCCCTAGAATTTTTTCATGCCCTCAAAGAGAACCCACGCCCAAAAGAAGGTTTTCAGATGTTTCTCCACATCCCAAAACCCCTCTATTTAAATAGCATGCGTCCAAGGGTGATAAGGCTAGAGTTTGTGTAAGACTAGGTTTGACAGGATCAAACCCAATCAAACTGGGAGTCCTGTTTTAATCAATCAAAATCAGATCAAACCCAATCAAAAATAGACGTAAAAGAGGTAGTATGGAGGTGCTTGGGCTAGTCCAACCACACGCCAAATCAGATTTGGCGCTAGACTTAGATGGTGCAAAAAGAGAGGTGGCACCAAGGAGAAATCTTAGTCCAACTAGAATTCATTTGTTTGCTGATTTAAATCCAATTTAAATTTGATTTAATCCTAACCAATTTAGGCTTAGTTAGCAATCAAATTAAATTAATTTCTAGTCTAATTAGGAGCTTAATTAAATTTGGATTAAATCCTAATCTAGTTAAACAATTGATTCAATTAAGTTCTAGTCAAAAGAGGAATTGTTGTTCTTACGCAATTGGATTATCTTATAAACTAATTAGGCTTGATATAATCAAATCCAAATCAATCTAAAGTGAATTTAATTCAATTAGATTTGATTTGAATCTCATAGCTCAATCAGATGGAGTCAGATAGCAATCTAATTGCTAATTGATTCTCCTACAATTTACTAACACTTATTGAATCTTTCAATTGTAATTTTTGCATTGGATTAATCATCAATCACATTAATAATTAAATCTTATTGCGATTGATAATCGCAACTCAACCATTTGATCAATTAGAAATCTCTATTGTTTGTGACCCCATAGGTTCTATTGTCTGGTAGTGAGATATACCATGATTTCTGTCATAGTATCATTAAAATTTTTTCAATGGGTCGGAACGATTCCATTCTCATTCATCAAGAATTGTCGATCCAGAACAATCCTAGTGAGCTTTCACAATCTACCAGCGACACCTAGCAGTATATAGTGGCAATCCAGCAGAATGAAAATGATGAACCTCTAGGTGCAGTTATCGTGTGATTCAGTTTCTCTATCGTGAGTCTCGAGCAGATGGCGGGTCATGGATAAATCGTCAAACTTTAATATCGGTCATATAATAGATTCAATTAGCTCGAGTCCATCTATGATTCTCATGAAAATTTTTCATCAATCATACTGTTATGGCCATAGCTTTAAGGATTCAGCCTCTCAAATTTCATAGGACTATTCCTTTCTGCTAAGATCGATAGATCCCATCTAAATGTGTACCCTGCTCCCACAATGAACCAACTGTCGCTAACATCCACTATAAGGACTTGTTGAGGCAAAGTTTGTGTAGTCAAACTCCAACAGCCTTACTATAAATAGACATCCATGTGATTTCTCGTGTTGGTCATGTCAGTGCTAGTTGTTCTCTTACAACCTGCACTATCGCTCCAGTATTCCTACACTGCAGACTCGAGATTCATTTGTCCAAAGGTAGCGATCCATGTACTAGTCTATCCGAATTAATCACCATCCCCATGATGATCCCATGATCAGAAGCAATTTAGGAATTAACCATCAATGACACATGTCTCAAATTCTCAACTCTGAGAATATGTGTCATCATCTTGTTAATCCCTTGGACGATTCATGAACACATATACAACATGAATGAAAATAAACTACTCGTTAAGTACAAAATCATATCCTAGAAATAGGATATGCATCAGTCAAGATTGGCTTCTTGGGCATACATCCAATAGAGAAAGATTGGACCAGTACGATACCAGTCAGACAGAAAATTGTTACCACCACTGGTACTGGTTTTTAAATCATTGATATTAATGTTTGACTCTTCCACAAATGATGTTGCAATCAATAGTATTGTGTTGCATGCATAGAGATTGATAACATGTTGCCATCCTGATTCATTGAATCAATTCATCCTTGCTTTGCCTTAATCCTACTATTGCTCCTTGAACAAACTTTGAGCTTGCAATCTCATCATTGACTGCACTCATATAATTTCTTTTTGCCTCTCCACCAAGCGACCAGGCATCTTCAATTTCCATTAGTGACTAAGGTAGTCTACCAAACCAATCAGTTTCTTCAAATTTTTTCTCATCTGAATTGGCATATCATTTGGTCACAATGCTGCATTTTCTTGCATTCTGTTCAAAGTCACCTCATTTCCTCAAGAATTTTTCGATTGTTATGTTCTAGCCTTCTAGATGTTATAGAGAATAGACATTTTACTCTGTTTATACTGCCAGTAGAGTTTTTCATTCAGAAATTTTGTATTCTATGACCATGAGTACCAGAACATCTACATCCACTTGAAAGAGAAAATATAAGAAGGCCGAGTGTAGAAAATAATATAATATTGAGTGAAAAATGATGGTGAAAGACTGTTCACCATGGGCACCGTGTGCCATAGGTGAGCTATGACAATTTTTACAGTAGGGCTGTTGAGGTCATGATTTTGATTGATATCAGGCACTTCTCATTAAGATTTTTGATTGTTGAAATGCCAGAAGTATGTAACAACTACTGAAAAAAGCTTTTCATATCAGCTGCTACATAGAACTTTTAAAATCTTATGCATCCAAAAGGACCTGAATCTTGGCTAACGTTGAAACATGTAATTAGCAGGCGTTTAATGCTTTAATAGGCTAACTTTATGATGTGCATGCTTGGACTGGACTTAAGCGGGTATGCTGATATGTTTTGTGCGGTACTTATAGTCATGATGCCACAAAATGTGCCTAGAGGAAAGGACCTATACAGCACTGTAAAAACTTGATAATTTTCTGTAGAGTAAAATATATAGAAAAAAAGAAGATTCAAGCATAAAGGCCATACTAAGTGTAGATCTAGGAGAAGAGGTCATCTTTATTTATTTGCACAAATTTATGCTCTGAGACAGTCCACATTTGAGGTAACAAGATTTGCACCAGTATTGGTCTTTTTCTTGTCTTTGCATCCTTGGCTGCTGACATGTATCATCCACGCAGGCTACAGTCTTGTCTCAGCTAAAGTCTCTGTTTAGTCTTCTTTCATGGAGTCCCTATATATCTAATGAGGATTATATGACTAAGGGATTCAGATTAAATAACCATCATCCCCATTAAAGGTGAGCTCTCATTGTTCACCACATCAATGGCCATGTTAGTATCCTCATGTGTTTATATCTTCATCCTATTGCTCCACGGTGACTTCAAACAGCAATCTTGTTTTGATATCTAACCTGACATGCTGGTATAGTACGTCCTTTAATTTGCTTTTCCTGTAACCTGTATTTACTGGTAAGTTGAACTCCTGATAATGCCACCACTTTTACATATCTGGAATGAATTTGTTCTTCATGGGAACTCAGGTCATCTCTGCTTGATGTCCATTCTTCACAAGAAATTCAGGCCTTTAGGCTGTGTTTCATTACGATGGAAGTGAGAACAAAAATATAGTAAATGGGGGAGTATTATGCTTAGATTAATGCCTCACTTTGAAGCAATGTTTAACCATTGCCTCTACAGCTTTATGGTCTGATAAACAGCATAAAATCTTTGTAGACGAGGTACTGATGTTGATATTCAAATGCTTGAACCATGATTAAGGCTCTAGTTCATAAATGTGCAGTGTTAATCTGTGGATTTTCTTTTAGTGTTGTGTAGTAGTTTGAGTATGGTGTCCTCTAAGATGGGATTAGGCTCTATTTAGGGATCAGGATAATCTAAGCCTTCTGTAAGGATTTTTCTTCTTTTTGTAATAGAAAAGCCAATTTTAATCTTATTTACGATCACCTACTTTACTCAAGTCCAAGTCATTTGGGCTGTTGTGTCTAATCTACTTGCTAACATTTTCTCAATGGCTTATCTATTGCCAGGGCTTCTACCGATGTTCAGCAGATAAGTTCAGCATTATCATTCTCTGAAAGGTCCCAGAGCCAAACTTCATCAGAGTAGTTATATTAGCGGTATCTATTAGTCGGTTCATGTTCTTTTTTTTTTTTCTATATACCTATTTGTCGATTCCCAACTTTTTCTTGAATTTCAAATGTGTGATTATTTGAATATTTTGTGAAGGTTCACTTATTTTCCAACCAATGCTTACTACCACTTCATTGATTCTTCATTGGATATTTCAATTTTGTACTTGACACCCATACATTCTTTCTTTGTAAATAGTAATTTTGTATATGGTTTTATGCTTGTACCTTATTAGTTTTAAATTCTAAATTTTAAGGCATAAATGTTTGTTATCTTGAGATGACATGTGGAAGTAGTCTACAGTGCATTTCTCCCTGGCCTATGGAATATGGACACAATTGAACTTGATTTTCTTTTCATTTTCTTCTTAATTGTAGGACCTTAGCCCCTCACCAACTTCCCAATAGGCAATTGCCTGAGAGAAGGCGGGGTTTATTAGTCTTTATTAAGAGTATAGAACCTCATGATAAGCATGCGGGTGAGTTTGAGGAGTTTCGCACGTGAGTTGATCTGCATCAAGCCAGATCAATCTCAAGTGGCATGTTGGGCGGTCAGTCCTATTTAATCCATACCAAGAAGGGGTAGGTCGACCCTTTGAGTTGAGTCCCGAGGACATTGCCAACTTACACAGCCACCGCCCAGCCAGTAACCCCTTCTTGGGTTGCACTAGATGGGTGTTGAAATTTGGCCAACAATCCCCAATCATTCTCTCTCTTAAATGTTTTGTAATCATCAAAATCAATTTTGGATTAATATTTTTTTTGATAGAAGAGGAAGTAGGCAATGAGCTTTGCAACTAGCTGCCCTCTCCCACCTACTATAAGCATGCACCATGGGCGGCCCCCAAACAAAACTCACCCATAAAGGTAGAATTTTATCCTAGAATCTACATCTGTCATTACTTATTTTAGGATGTGTAATAGAATCTTTTTTTTTTTTTTTGTATCAAAAGAGGTTCCAATGTTTTGAGACATGGGTGGTGCATCCACAAGTGTTTGGATCTCTTGGTAATTTATCCTGGATGACTCTTCCCTACCACAAACTCTCTTTATCTCTTTATCTTGGATGACTCTTCCTCTGTCTCTCTCTCTCTCCCCCCCAGAAGAAAGGAAAAGAAGGATCAATTTGTGTTTATCATATGAGATTGAATGGGAGAGCCACATATGGTTTTTTAGTAAAAGAAGGCACATAGATGCAGAGATGGGTGTGCTTGCATATGGAGAGATCTTCCAGAGGTGGGATGGGTAGAGGGGTAAAGAGAAGGGGAACTTGCATGACTATTGAGGCAAAGAATGAAATACTTTATTTTATTTTTTTCTTTTGGGTGGGGGGGGGAGGATAGCTAGGTGGATTCAATTGTGAGCATACATTAGGGATGCAATGAGTTGAAGTACTTGCGAGCTACTCAAGTTCGAGTTGGCTTAGCTTTTATCGAGCTTTAGTGGCTTGAATAATTTTTTAAGTTGAGCTAAAGTAGTAGAATATTCGCTCAAAAGCTCACAAACTTATTTGAGTTTATATATATTTTTTATTTATAATATATATTCTTTTTATTATTATTATTAGGTTGAGTTCGAACCCAAGCTCAAGTATGGTTTGATATATATTCGAGTCGAGTCGAGTCGATCTTGAGTTTTTTTTTTCTTTTTTTCATCGAGTTGAGCTCGAGCTTTGGGATATCAAGGCTCGATCAATCGTCAGTCGAGTTTCGAGTTTGAATATTTTGAATCGAATCGAACTTGAGCTTCTAATTACTCGGTTCGGCTCGGCTCGATTGCACTCTTAGTGTACTTTGCTATAATGTCTTGTAAATCAATATATACATGACATGATTTACCCACAAGTGGTCATTCATTCACAAGAATAAGCTGAGGTTATATAGATGATCATATTAATTTGTGACAACCACTTGGGTGAGTAATATTGTCGGTTGGTTGGGTAAAACAGCTCCCAATGGCTCCACAACCTAGCATACAAATGCTCAGTTGGTCAAATGAAGATATTCAATCCAACAGTGATCAAACAAAATAGGGACAGAGAGCTAGTTGACATGCAAAATGTATTGTATTTAGAAAATCCAACCTTACACCGCTGCCACCAATTATATCCATTTATGCTCTAGAAGCTCAGGAACTCAAAAAATGATGGCTGAGCTGTGATACCTAGTATGAAACAATTATCAGTAAGTGTCTGGACGCATAAGCGTTGATCCTCTTATATTTGTTGGTTGACAGGAATTATAATTATCCACCATGACATCCATGCTAGCTTCTTATGGGACAGGTTTTCAGATGGTTACATTGCAAAGTGAAATAAAATCGGAAGTTGTCACCCATCGACAATCCCATTCAGCTTAGCTTTGTCCCCAAAACTTGTATATTTTCCAACACTCCATTATTTAATTTATTTTTTCCTTGTTTTTTTCCTGTCCTCTTTAGAATATTACGAATCCTTGTTTAAATACAGGTGATACCTAGTAAATATATTAATGCACGTCATTTCTCTATCTGTATTTATGTTCAATAGGTTGCCCATGTCCATGGCTACAATCATGGCTATCAAAGTTAGTTTTCTTTGTTTTCCTTATTCTATGTGAATCTTGTATGCAATAACCATCGTCAGTATTCCATCGTTTCACTCGTAACTTCTTGTGATGCCATGCATGCTAGCCAATTCATTTTTGTCACAAGTTTGTTGATTCTTTCTCCCTCACGACATGTTTATTTGATCTTATATGGCGCATCATTGTGCCTCTTCCTGGTAGTTCAACAGTAACTTATCCTTTCTCATGATCCCTTCTTATAGGTACTATCATGTCAAATACTGCTATTTTGGAGCGAAAAACAATCCATTTCTAATAAGCTTGACGTGCTCTACATGAACCAGCATGGGCCCTATTAGTTGGAGATCGTCTCCATGTTATGCCATTTTCAGTTCTCACAAAACTTGGTCTGCCAAACTTGAAATTATTGTTAGTAAATATTAGCATTTTTGGCTGCCAGCTGGCTGGCTGGGTTGCTTGGTTTTCTTGTTAATGAGTGATACTACTGAGGATTGATTTGACTCAGGTCGATGAGATGGAGCTGATGATGGAAAGCTGAGGTTGGCGGCTCAGGACTCTAGATGCTGATTAGAGAGCTCATTGCAGTTGGAGAGAATCGGTTCTTCGCTCCAACCTCTAAAAAGTCATGAGGTGTAACAAATTAGAGAAGTCTTTTTATCAGGGATTTTCTGGTGGAAGATCTTCCAAAGCCTAAGTTAGTTTACCTCATGAAATAAAAAAAATCTTTTTGATTCTAAACCAGTTCCTATAATTTACAAAATTCAAATAAATCATGTGTTTATGTTCTCACAATGAAAACCCTAGAAATTAGCACCATGCTTTAGAAATTTATCTGAATATAAGGTCAGAGGAGGGAGAAATTGACATCTATTCTTCAAAAACTTATGTAGGAAGATACTCTTTGTCAACCTACACAATAATCTCTGTATCATTGTACGCTGCAAATTAAGAATCATAAGTTGAGTTCCTAGGACACTGAGATGGTAAAGGGGAAAAAAAAATATCTCACAGAAATGCACTAGCATCCAGTTTGTGTGCATTCTAGTCACGGGCCATCAGTTCTTGTACAATTACCACTTTGATACATGGGCAACTCTAATCAAATAAGGTATAATTTACATATATATCAATAGGCCTTGAGCTTGTAGTAGAATTTGGTGAGGATTCGAGCAACAATGTACAGAAACTCAGGAAATGACCATAGAGCGATCACAAAATATCACAATACTTACGGATGCAAAGTTTTTAGTAGTGCCACAACAATAAAAAAGTTTCAAAGACGGTTACATTACTCAGAATGAGAAGGTTACATTAGCAAACAAAGGTCTACCTCCTCTCCTGATAAGATTGCTAGCTCCGTAGCAATGTACCTCTACAAAAAATGTTATATAAAGGTTAATTATGTTTTCTTCTCAACAACTAATAAGATAAAAACCAATAATATGTGTTGTAGCTGGGAATTGGCGTGACTCAGATGTCAAGTTGGCTGATTTGTTGGAGGGCTCGGACAATCAGATGAACAAACCAGAGGGATTTGCACGAGATCACATTGTACCTTCGAGGTGATGTAGTGGTCGTGGTGCTTGGGTACTGATGGCTTCAATGCTTGCTGCTATTGAGGTGATGCTGGAAAAAGGAGATGCTTGAACCTTCACATCAATGTTGGATCCTACTTGAAATAGCATAAATGAAGAAGTCCTCTTATTGAAAAGTATCGAGCAGAGAATTATTCGATGCCCAAGTCAGACAAACTCTTAGGGAACAATGAAAATATCATAAAAAGTAGAGTGATGGCACAAGTGTATAGGGCTCAAGCACATTTATCTGGAGAGTCCTGCAAGAATGGGTCGTAAAGCTAAGGATTAGCACCCATCATTGAGGAATTTGGGTGGGTAGATTAGCCATTTTTGATAGCTGATTGATGTTCCCAGGTCTTGCATAGATGTTTTGCCTATGCCCTATACTCTATGTATGTCAACCTCGTGATTATGGAAACTGATCATGGTGATTATGGAAATCGCTCATGATCATGGTTGAGAGGTCGCTAGGGAGGGGGAGAATTTGAATTCTTCACATGCCTCTGGACTGGCAACATGGCAGATTTTGACCGGTTGATTGGAGGCTTCATGGAGAATTTTGATTGGTCAGTCTATCATGTGGGCTATGGTTAGTTTGAAGGTGTATCACTTACCCTTCACTTTCGAGGTTGAAGTAACTTGTTGGCTCAAATGAAGGAAATAGACTTATTGGTGAGGACGATCAGCTGAGGCAAGTTATGAAGTCAGGCTATGGAGTTAAACGATAAAGCCGAGCCATGGAGTTAATCCATGAAACTGAGTCATCACAGCTATTCTTTCAGTAGCATTGCAAAGGTCTTTCGAATACTGCATTTATGAAGGACATGCCAATGTGTGCCCTTCCCAAGTGGTATAATGAGTGATGGGATTTCTAGGACGGCGATTGGATGCTTTGTTGATAGTGATCATAGTGATGGTTTAGAGTCTAACTCTCGGCCAACACACGATGGAGATTGTAATACCTAACCTAATTTCACCCAGCCCATTTTGAATAGGGCCCAACAAGGCTTTTGCACAGATTTTGAAGCATTAAAAAAAAGAGAAGAAACAATAGGAAGAAGACTCCTGATGGGAGTCCTCTTCTCCGATGAAAGGGAGTTTGAACCAAACTCTAGGGCTCCTCTATAAGAGGAGACCCTCATTCCTTTCCTTCCATGAGCATCCACCGCTAAGAAGATGTCGAGATCCCTCTCTCCCTCATTGATTTTTGTCTCATTTTTTTTTTATTGATTTCGGATGAATCTCTTCATGCCGATGGAATCAAGGCCTTAAATACCACCAAGAGCAAAGTAATTCCTTAAGGAAACCCTTTCTTTGAATTCTTCTTAGGATTTAGCCGAGATTATTGGATTTTTATTTGTGATTTTTTTGGAAGAAAAAAATAGAATTTTGAAAACCCTATTTGTGGCCATTCAGTTCATGGTTTTTTGTCACCATCTGGTGCCACCCGTCGCTGTCGGGTGCTAGTCAGGGAGCCACAGCCACGCCGCCCTATGCCGCAGTTTTGGTCGTCAATCCTGGGCAAGCCTCTTATGGAATCGGGAAGGAGAAGAAGGGGACGGCCACGGTCCCCTGTTTCGTGTAAACTAGAGAAGAAAAAGAAGAAGAAGAAAAAAGGAAAAAAAAAGAAAAGAGAGAAAAAAAAGAAAAAAAAGAAGAAAAAGAGAGAGTTTCTCTCTCTTCCCTCTCTCCCATCTTTAATCTTGAGTCTCTCTCTAGAATCTGACTCTCTTGCTAGAAGATTCTTTTTCTCTCTACCTTCTCTTTACTTTCACTCTTTTGCTAGTGTATAATAAAGAGAGAATTTATCGTATAGCTCTTAAATAAATTCGCGATTATGACATCATCCTTGTTATTACGAGACGATGATGTTTATCGAGTGAAGGTCGTTGTGTGACATATGAGTTGGTTGTCCTCTTAACCAAGGAGTGTGGTGACACTAGTATGGAATACAGGTGAGATGTAAGGGTACATCGTCACTGAATAAGTGATTTACCTGCTGAGCATTCTGCTGTCAAGAGCTGCTCGCGAAACACATGGGTATAAATATCCTTCAGACCTGAGATCACCATAGTGATTTGCAAGCAACTCACTATATTTTGGTATCGAACTACCTAGATTTTTAATGCAGTGACAGAAAGCTACTGGGTATAGTCAAGTACTTGCGAAGTTTGTGTGTGGATTAAGATGGGAT
Source organism: Elaeis guineensis (assembly GCF_000442705.2). Lineage (NCBI taxonomy): Eukaryota > Viridiplantae > Streptophyta > Magnoliopsida > Arecales > Arecaceae > Elaeis > Elaeis guineensis. The sequence continues at coordinate 50,870,361 of NC_025999.2, read as the reverse complement.
TGACCTCTCCGAATTATTAGAGTTGATGTATCACTGTATTTCAATTTAGTAAAGCCTGGACCAGGATAATCTATGAGATGGATTTGAAAGGTTGAAATACAATGTGGATAAAGCAATCTCGCTTGACAGTTAACCTGAGATCATCCTAGAGCATTCAGGGTCAAGAGGATGAATTATGAGGTAACCATGAGTATGGGTTCTAAAATATTTTTTTGTGATAATTCGACATATCTGAACATCAGGAACTATTGCTAGATGGTATCTCGATTAGTGCAGAAATTAGTTCCTGTGCTATCGGCTTAGTGTTTGAACCTATGGAGTCACGCACACAAGTCAAACAAAGTAGGAAGGAATTGACCTATATTTATATGCCCAATCTGAAAGTACTTGACTTGATTGAATATATAAGCTAACTTGATTGAAAATTGAGTTATGGATCAAACAGGATTGAAGAGTTGATTATATCTAGCTAGCACTACACATGAGATTCAGATTCAATCCCAGGGATGAATAATTTTTATCTATGATCCATAGAACATATGAAAGATTAGATTTAGTACTAATTAATTTTAGATTAGATCTAAATTAATTAGACTTAAATAGGTCCAAAATCTAAGTTAGACTTAGTATAAAAGTTTTAAAGAATTTAGGATTGACAGTCTTTCAAAATTATTTCAAACCGACTTTGAATCGGACTCAAATTGGATCTATTTTGGATGAGATATGAGTATTCCTACTTGCATTGAAAATATCCACTCATAAAGCACGACCAAAAATTGGTTTGATGCTTATTTGGGGTGTCCCAAGTGGGTGTGGAGTGGATGCAAAGTTGATGTCATAAGTGATGGCAATTATATCTCATGTAAGAGTCCTTTTTTCATGAGTATTAGATCAATTCAAATCAGATTTGAATAAAGAGTCCTTCTCTTATTGGGTCATAAGAATCATCTATAAATAGAGAGGATCTCTACCGATGGATGAAAGAAGAGAATAACAAGCAAACAAATCAAATTGAGAGAAGAGAATAGAATAGCGAACAAATCAAATTGAGAAAAGAGAAAAAGAGAGAGAGACAGGCATGTGAAGAGAGAGGTCCTTCATCTTCTATATCTCTCCTTTTGTTGCCGCCTCTTCTCCTTACGAGTGGATCCTTCTTGGGCATCCTACCTGCTGTATGAGGTGTCACATCATCACATCTTATACTTTGATTGATTATGTATGCGAAGCCAATTGGATTCATCCTGCTTTCCTGTAGCATCTGACGTGCATGCGAAGTAGAGGATCTGCACGAAAGTTTATATCAGATAATTTAAGATTTGATCTCTGGTTCCGCTCCGATTCAAGTAAGGATTTGATCCTTAAACAAGTAGAACATTAGAGAAAATTTTTAGATGCAACCTGGGCATTCTGGAGGAAAACTATTCCCTTCCCTTCAATATGGGTATAAGTGTCCCTTTGACTTGAGATCACCACGGTGATTTGCAAGCAACTCACTATACTTTGATGCCAGATTTTCTGAGTTTATAATTTAGTGATAGAAAATTTTTGAGTACAGTCAAGTACTTATTAAGTCAGTGTGTGAGTCAAAATGGAATTGACCCCTCCAAATTAGTAGGAGTTAATGTATCAATGTATTTCAATTTAGCAAAATCTGAGCTCGAATAATCTATATGATGGATTTGAAAGATTGAAATACAATGTGGATGACTTATCTAGGATTGGCAGTTAAATCTTAGGTCATCTTTGTTGGGTGGATGTCTGGCCAGGACACCACCTTCCAAGATCTTTTCAGTACCACGCGATGCAGCAGAAGAAAGAAGAAACAAAAAAAAGAAAAACAATCAAAATACGTGGATTAGCCACAAAAGGGCTCGCCTCCATGGGGCATGCAAACTTCACTATGAAAAAGAAATTTTACAAGAGGAGACCTCACCCTCAACTCTTGTACACCCAATTCTCTCTCACTAGAAGTTTCCCTCACAAAAGCTCTCTCTCTCTTGGAGACCCCCTTGAACCCCTGAAGTGCCTGGCGACCGCTGTCCAGGAGCCTCCTGCTTCTTCTCTCTCAGCGCTATCGCCTCTCTCTCTCTTCTCGGGTTCGTACGGTGCGAGAAAACCAACCACACCCCTCTCTGTTACCAATCAGCCCTATTTAAAGGGTTAAACAGGGTTTAAAACCTAATTAGAGAAGGATTAGGAGTCCTAAACAAAGCCAGATAACCCCTGGACCGTCGGATCAAGATCGGGAGCCACCCACGCCCTCAGATCGCACTCCGGTCCATGGAATAGTGCCGTGGACCACGAGAAATGCGTGAAAAATACCCACGCGGTCCACAGGCCCAGTTGTGGACCGCCCGGTCCACGGTGGACCGGTGCAAAGGGCCAGCAGGCCGCTGGCCTGGGCCGGCCCGCTCCCGCGCGCGGGCCTGCACGCGCCTGGGCCGCATGCCCGGCTGGGCCGCGCGCTCACCTGGGCTGCGCGCCCGCTGGGCTACCCGCCCGCATGAGTCGCGAGTCCCGCGCGGGCCTGGGTCCGCGTCCCGCGCGCCGTCGCCTGCGGCCGCACCGCTGCCGCCCGCCGCCGCCCGCCGCCGGTCGCCGGTGGTCCTCCGCCACCTCGAATATCGTATCGACTTCAAAAGTTCGTATCTCCTCTATCTGAGCTCCGTTTCAGGTGATCTTAGTCTCGTTGGACTTCATTTTTCGCCGCGAACCTCGCTGTGGGCTCAATGTGAGCTGAATCTTGAGGTGTCAAATCCTAACAATCTCCACCTCGACTCGATATTCGATCTCCTCCAAACTTCGAGAGCTTCTGAATCTCCTCGCCCCCATGCCCTGGGGCAATCGCCTGCTGATCATGGATGGGCAAATATGGGAGTCGAGCCAGGCTGCTCGATCCCATCTCCGTCGTATGCTGTGCTCCTCCTGACCTGAGACCTGCTCGGGGCATCATCCTGCGGCAATAGGAATCTCACCTTGCGATGTCGCCTCTCGTCCTCTCGAGTCTCCTGTCTCGTGCCCGATCCATCTCCTGGAGCTCCACCTCACTCTGGGCTCCACCTGGCTCTCAAAGCTCCACCTCGCACTAGCTCCCTGTCAGGTAATAATGTCCTCTGCTCCCCTTCTTCCCCTCCAGCACAATCCTATCGCCGCGTAGCACCCTCAGGATTCCTCCACAGCTACCGTCCTGTAGCCTCTTGAATCCAGTCTGCTAAGTGAGATAAGATTCCGCCTGAAATCGGATATGTATCGGTCCTCCCCCAACTCCTCACTGCACCATCATATGTCCTCCAGCTGACCGTCCCAATGCCTCTGATCGCACAGCTCGATCCATCCGCAGATATACAGTGCCCTCACTGTTTCCAGGGAGTCAAACTGCTCCTCTCTGTAACATACATGATAGGGGCATGCAGAATCTAATATCCACTGTTGGGAAGAAGTAGATACCTCGTCAGATATCTCCAGGACATCTCCATCTAAATCACTGCCAGCCGTCGCTACAGCAGCCACCGTCCGATTTTAAGTTGAGGGCAATCTCTGGCTAGATGCCCCAACTCCTCACACCGGTAACACCTGATTTTGCTCAAGTCCCTCCTGACTTAGACCGCCTCGTTGCAATCTCTTGTCGCTTCGTCTACTGCCTCCTGCTCTTCCAGAAGCCACCAAAGCTGAGCTACCGCCACCTGAGCTCGAAGCTGGTTCTCCCTCCTGAGAACCTCGTTCTGGAGTATCGCCTGGTGACCTCGTCCATCTTGATAGTGCTCTTCCCCACTAGAAGAGCAGTCACCAAGAACTCGTACGAAGGGAAAGCGACGCCAGCAAAACCAGCGCCCTGATCTTCTCCTCAACGTTCTCGCCAATGCTGAGGAGGTCGGTGAGGATCTTCTGGAAGTGGCTCAGATGCTCCTGCATGCTCTGTCCCTCAATCATCCGCAGTTGGTAAAACTGCCTCCAGAGGAAAACAGTGTTGGTGAGAGACTTCGCCATGTACAACTCCTCGAGCTTCGACCACAGCACCGTCGGGAAGTCTCGCTCAGCATATGGATCACCACCTCATTCGCCAGGTATATGCGGATGGTACTCACCCCTGCATCTGTAGCTGCTTCCAATCCCTCACCTCATGGTGGTCGGCTTCTCATCGCACAAGAGAGCATCGATAACCCCTGTTGGATGAGCACGTCCTTCATCCTTGCCTGCCACAAGGAGAAATTGCTTTTACCATCGAACTTGTTGATCTCCATCTTGATTATTCTGTCTTCTCCATCTTCAGTCTTGCTCACCACCACTGCAATCTGCGTCCTTGTACCGCCTTACTCTGATACCACTTATTGAGTGGATGTCTAGCCAGGACACCACCTCCCAAGATCTTTTCAGTATCACGCGATGCAGCAGGAAGAAAGAAGAAACAAAACAAAAGAAAAATAATCAAAATATGGATCAGCCACAAAAGGACTCGCCTCCACGGGGCATGCAACTTCACTATGAAAAAAAATTTTACAAGAGGAGACCTCACCCTCAACCCTTGTACACCCAATTCTCTCTCACTAGAAGTTTCCCTCACAAAAGCTCTCTCTTTCTTGGAGACCCCCTGAACCCCTGAAGTGCCTGGCGACCGCTGTCCAGGAGCCTCCTGCTCCTTCTCTCTCAGCGCTCTCACCTCTCTCTCTCTTTTCGGGTTCGTACGGCGCAAGAAAACCAACCACACCCCTCTCTGTTACCGATCAGCCCTATTTAAAGGGTTAAACAGGGTTTAAAACCTAATTAGAGAAGGATTAGGAGTCCTAAACAAAGCCAGATAACCCCTGGACCGTCGGATCAAGATTGGGAGCCACCCACACCCTCAGATCATGCTCCGATCCATGGAATAGTACCGTGGACCGTGAGAAATGCGTGGAAAATGCCCACGTAGTCCACAGGCCTAGCCGTGGACTGGTGCAAAGGGCCAGCAGGCCGCTGGCCTAGGCCGGCCCGCTCCGTGCGCTGGCCTGCGCGCGCCTGGGCCGCGTGCCAGGTTGGGCCACGCGCCCGCCTGGGCCGTCTGCCTGCGTGGGTCGCGCATCCCGCGCGGGCCTGGGTCGCGCGCCGCCGCGCGCCGCTGCCGCCCGCCGCCAGTCGTCGGTAGTCCTCCGCCACCTCGAATCTCATGCCGACTTTAAAAGCTCGTATCTCCTCTATCCAAGCTCCGTTTCAGGTGATCTTAGTCTCGTTGGACTCCATTTTTTACCGCAAACCTCACTGTGGACTCAATGTGAGCTGAATCTCGAGGCATCAAATCCTAACAGTCTTTGAGCATTAGGGTCAAAGGGATGAATTATACGATAACCATACACCAGTAAGTTCTTGAATGTTGCTTCACCATCATTCGACCTATCCGGACTTCAGATCCCATTGCCAGATGGTTATATCGATTGGTTCAAAAATTTACTCCTGTGCTACTAGCTTATGTTTGAGCCTATGAAATCATACTCTAAAGAAGTTTCTGACTGATTATATGACTGAACAACAATTGAGAATCATTCAAGGGCTTAATCATCAATTCGATTGATGATTAACTTTATGCAAAAGTTATAATAAATTTATTCACCAAGTATTAGTAAATTAATGAAGAGTTAATTAGCAATTAAATTATTGATTAGCTTAATTTGATTGAGTAAAGAGGACTAAATAAAATCTAATTGAATTAGATTCAATTAGGTTTGATCCAATTAGGTTATGAGATGACCTAATCGCTAAGGAAGAATTATCTCTGATTTGTTCAGAATTTTGATTCAATCAATTTTTAATTTGATTAAAATTTGATTAAGAATTTATGAACCTAATTAGATTGGATTTTATCTATTTTATTTGGACTAAATCAGATGTGATTTGGTTTGGATTCAAATAAGGAAATTAAGAGTCCATATTGCATTGGACTCTTCTCCCTTGCACCACCAATTTTCAATGCCCACTTTTCTTCATGCACAAATAGTTTTTGCATCAAATTTTTTTCTGCCAAAGACCTCTTTCCCTTTTTTATCTTACATCCAAATTTGGTTAAGATTTGATTTTAAATGGTATGTTCAAATGTGATTTGAATTGAATACCATATAGATAATGTTTGACATTATCTACAAAACCTTGTTGCTAACTTATTTTTTTCTCCTTATGTGCATGACATTTTGATGAGATTTTTATTGTGAAAAATTAGTTGGAGAATTGGTTTACCATAGAAAAATATGGGAAGGGGCATCCTATATTTTTTGGGACATGTATTGGTGTGGAATTGTGAAGGGAAGTGACATCTTGTAAGAGTCCATGATCTCTAGGACTCTTCACCCTACTCCTTACATGCCTAATAAAAAGGGGTTTTACTTTTTGTTTTGTATGTGTAAGAGGCCAGAGAAAAGGGCTTTCATGGTGAGAAGTCCTTGGGCATGGGTTCATGGCATGAAAAGAGAAGGAGAGTCTTCTTTCTCCTTGTCGTGGGCCCATCTTTGGGTGTCCCCCTTTCTGGTGTGAGGCGTCACACCAGCACCTCTCCTCCTTCGTTTGGTTGGATTGTGAAGGTGATTTGATTGAAGTTTATCCCATTTTTCTACATTATCTGGCATGCATACGAAGTAGAAGATCTACACTTTCAGACCTCCGCAAAGGTTGATTTCAGATTTTTGGAGATTTGATCCCCAATTCCTCTGCTATCCAGGTAAGGATTTGATCCTTATTTATATAGGTTTGTAAAAAATTTTTAGATGCAATCTTAGTTATCTGAAGAGAAACAGTTTTCCTTCTCTTCATCTACTAAGGACCAAACCTGGTTGGAATGTATGGAGTCAATTTCTGACTTCATCGCTTCCATCCGTTTCTCAGAGTCTATATCTAACATTGCCTCATCGTAGATCTTGGGATTATTCCTAATATCCCTATCTAAAATAAGGAATGCTTCCTCTAAATCTTTTGTAAGAATACCTAAGTACCTTTTAGGAGGACAGGAGATCCTACTTGATCTACGTAGTGAAGGAGGTACCACATCTACTGGCTCACTACTGGGTTCAGGTTCTTGGACTCGATGCTTTTCATAGATTTTTTCTTCGAGCTCAATCTTCCTCCCACTACCTCCATCTTGAATAAACTCTTTTTCTAAGAAGATGGTATGATGGCTCACAATCATATTATGATCCTCAGGAAGATAGAAGTAGTATCCCATAATTTTCTTAGGATACCCAATAAAATGATTCCTAAAAAATCTAGTCTCTAACTTGTCCGCTTACTATTGCTTGACATAGGCCGACATCTTTAAAACTTAAGATACCCAAGAGCTGGGTTCTTACCATGCCATAACTCGTATGGAGTGGTAGGAACAGATTTAGAGGGAATTCGATTCAAAAGATAAATTATAGAAAGAAATGCATGTCCGGAGAGAAATACAAGAAGATCTATGAAGCTCATCATAGACCGGACCAAATCTAATAGGATCCAATTTCTTCTTTCAGATATCTCGTTAGTTGAGACATCCTTGGAGGTGTCCACTATGAGACTATACGTTATCTTTGAGATAGGCTCGAAATTCTCTGCTAAGGTATTTTTCTCCTCGATCTGATCGAAGAATCTTTATGAATTTTTTGATCTATTTTTCTATTTCATGTCTAAATTATATAACTTTTCAAAAGTTTCAGACTTTCGATGCATCAAATATATAAAATCATATCGTGAATAATCATCGATAAAGTTATGAAGTAGATATAGCCATCCTTGGCTTGTACATCGAATGGACCACACACGTTAGTGTGTACAGTGCGAATATCTTAGTGGCCTTTTTCTCTTATCCTACAAAGGATAGCTTAGCCATTTTTTTTTGAAGACAAACTCACAAACCAAATAAGACTCAAAAGTCAATGGCCGAGAAGACCATCCTTTTTCAATTTGTTGAGTTTGTCCTTTCCTATATGGTCTAGCCTAAGGTGCCATAGATACTTTTGGCTAATACTATCTCTAAGTCTCTTGACCCTACGACATTCACAGTTTGCTCGTTAATGTTAACACTCGCTAACTTAAGTTATTCAACTTACATTAGGAATCCTATAAGGTGCCAACTCTTGGAGCCCTTGCACCTATTATTTCACACTTTCTTTTGCACCCAAAGGATGCCCCATATGAAATCAAAAGGCCCTCTAATCATGGGACATGCCCGACTTGATCCAATCAAGGTGGCACCCTATAATAACTATCAAGAAAATTAATAAAGAACTTGCACCTTTAATTCATGTGATTCAAAATCTTAGACACCCAACAATTGGAGTCCAATGAATCTAATTCATTTAGGTTATTAGCAGGTAATTAAGTTTGAATTATCTTATCAAATAAAAATCCAAACAGAAAGAGAAAATTGGGTCAAACCATGTGCTAGCAAGGTTATCTTAAACCCAATCAAGTTTCTCTAAACCCAATTGACACTTTATAAGCTCAATTGCTAATTCTAGACCTAATCTCTTTATTATGTGACCCCATAGATTCAATTCTATCTGGTAGTGAGATATACAATGATCTCTATCAAAGTATCATTGAAACTCTTTTCAATGGATCGAAATAATTCCACTCTAACTCATCAAGGATTGTCGATCCAGAACAACCCTAGTAAGCTCTCACAATCCACCAGTGACATCTAGCAGTATGTAGTGGCAATCTAGTAGAACTAAAATGAACCTCTGGGTATAGTTAACGTATGATTTAGTCTCTCTATCGTGAGTCTTAACTAGATAGCATGTCATGAAAAAATCATCAAACCTCAACATCAATCATATGATAGATTCGATCAGCTCAAATCCAAATATGATTCATATAGAAACTCTTTTCCATCAATTACACTACTGTGGTCATAAATCTCAGGCTTAGCCTCTTAAATCTGATAGGACTACTTCTTTCTATCAAGATCGATAGATCCCATCTTGATGCACATCCTACTCCTACAGTGGACCAATTTCACCAATATCTACTATAATAGACTCATTGAGATCCATGTTTATGTATCAATCAAACTCCAGCAGTCTCACTGCGAGCAATAGTGCCATCTCAGATTAAAGAATTAGTCACACAACTACAGCATCAAGACAATCATCGATGATCGAGTAGAAATCTGAGTGATCTCTTGTATGATCACGCTTAATACTAGTTGTTCTCTAACAACTACCTGCACTCATCGTTCAGTATCTCTACATTGTAGACTAGAGATCTATCTATCCTGAAGGAAGCGATATATGTGTTAGTCTATCCGGATCGATCACCATCTTCATAATGATCCTATGATCGGGAGTATTTAGAAATCAAATACATGTCTCTAATTCTCAATTCTTTGAGAATATGCATCAAAATTAATTCTATAGACGATTCAAGGATACATCATACTTGAATGAAAAATAAACTTATCATTTTATTGATCATATCAATATATTAAGTATAAAATTATATCTTAGATTTATTACAATGTGTCCGCCATATTGGCTTCTAGGATATACATCTAACAATTCCCAGGCTTCTAGGATATACATCTAACAATCTTTCACTTGGAATAAAGCCAATTGGCCACAAATCTAAGTCCCATCTTCTCAAGATGGATTTTTATTTTCAGTTGGCTCAATTACTTTGTCAGTGGGTCTACCACATTGTCCACAGAGTCTACACTTCGCACCTCGACATATTTCTTTTTAAGGTAGTCATATATGATATGATACCGTCACTCGATGTGCTTTGATTTTTTATGAGACCTTGGCTCCTTAGCAAGTACTATAACTCCATTGTTGTCGCAGTAAAGTAGTATGGCATTTAATGTCATAATCTCAAATTTCGTGATGAATTTCTTGAACTAAAAGCCTTTCTTTGCAACATGCGAAGCAGCGACATACTCAACCTTTGTGATCGAATTCACTTTGATGGGTTGCTTGGAACTCTTCTAGCTAATTGCATCACCATTGCAAATAAACACATATTCTGACATAGACTTTCTATCATCAGGATCAGACATGAAGTTTGAGTCAGTATAGCCCTCGACTCGCAACTCAGAATCTCCTCCAAAGATCAAGAACAAATCCTTAGTCCTTCTTAAGTACTTAAGGACGTTCTTTATAGATATCTAGTGCTCCTCGTCTGGATTCGACTGATACCTACTCATGACACTTACAGCAAGGGCAATATCAGGTCGAGTATATAGCATGATAAATATGAGGCTTTCTATGATCGAAGTATAAGGAATCTTACTCATGTACTGTACTTCCTCAGATGTGGTCGGACACATCATCTTGGAAAGATTAATACCATACCTAAGAGGTAAAAGTCCTCTTTTAGAGTTTTTCATGTTGAACCTCTTCAGCACCTTCTCTATGTACAGCTTTTGTGACAGGCCTAGTATCCGTTTAGGTATATCCCTATAGACCTTTATTTTGAAAATATAAGATTCTTTCCCTAAATCTTTCATGAAAAATTTCTTAGACAATCAATTTTTGACCATGGTCAGCATGGGAATATCATTCCTAATGAGAAGAATATCATCCACGTATAATATAAGAAATATTATCATGCTTCCACTAACCCTTTTATATACACATGGTTCTTCTTCATTTTTTGATGAAATCAAATGATGTGATCGCTTCATCAAAATGATGGTTCTAACTTCGAAAAGCTTTCTTTTAATTCATATATAGACCTTTGCAATTTGTAGACTCTATGATAACCATCACCAGACGTGAAACCCATAGGCTGCTCCATATAGATATCTTTCTCAAGATATCCATTCAGAAAAGTAGTTTTCACATCCATTTGCCAGATTTCATAATCATAGTAAGCTGTAACAGCAAGCAGAGTACGGATAAATTTCAACATGGCTACGGACGAGAAGATTTTCTGATCGTCAATATTCTCATACTGACTATAACCTGTAGCCACAAGCCTAGCTTTATAGGTCTATACCTTACCATTGGTACCTATTTTTCTTTTGTAGATCTATTTATACCTAATGGATACAATATCCTCAGATGGATCCACTAAGGTCCATATTTGATTCCAGTGCATTGAGTCAATTTCTGACTTCATAGCATCTAATTATTTCTTAAAATCTATGTTAGACATTGTCTCGTCAAAGGTATTAGGATCATCATCATGATCTTTATCTCCTATAAGGAATATTTCCTTTACTTCCTCCGTAATCATACCTATATATCTTTCAAAAGGTTGGGAGACCCTACTAGATCTACAAGGTGGTAGAAAAACATCAACTACTGGCTCATGAACAATGGGTTCCTGAGGATCTATAGCTCTTTTCTCTTTAGAGACCTTCTCTTCGAGCTCAACTAACCTCTCACTGCCACCATCCTGGATAAATAATTTTTTTAGAAATATGGCATTTCAACTCACAATCACATTATGGTCTTATAAAAAATAGAAGTAGTATCCTATGGATTCCTTAGGATGTCCTATAAAATGAGCTATTACAAATCTATCCTCTAGTTTATCAACCATCTGTCTTTTGATATAGGCTGGACATCCCCAAGTCTTAAGATAACTTAGACTTAACTTCTTACCGAACCATATCTCATGTGGTGTAGTAGGAACGGATATTGATGAAACCCTATTCAATAGGTGAATGGTGGTTAACAAGGCATATCTCCAAAGATATAATGATAGATCAGTGAAGCTCATCATGGACCTGATCAATCCAATAGGATCCTGTTCCTCCTTTCAGATATCTCGTTGAGATGAGGAGTTCCAAGAGGAGTCCATTGAGAGACTATGCCATTATCTTTAAGATATTCCATAAATTTTCGACTAAGATATTCACCTCCTCGATCAGATTGAAGAACCTTAATGGATTTACCTATTGCTTTTCTACTTCATGCCTGAATTTTTTAAATATTTTAAAGGCTTCAGACTTGTATTTCATCAGATACACATATCCATACCTAGACAGATCATCGGTAAAGGTAATGAAGTATGCATAATCTATTAGAAAATACAATGGTTTCGTACGTATAGTTCAAAATTTTTTTTAGACATCTATGCAACAGAAATAAATAAATTAAAATAATTTTAATTTATTCACGTACCAGATCAGATATAAAAATCATAGTAAGGATCTTGATAGAAATATGTAACCATGATCTGAAATCTGAAATAGAAAAATGAATCGTTAGAAGAAATAAATGGAGATCAGATCTCCATACCTCAGATCCTGCGGATGTCCCAGGTTCTGATCGTAGCCATACATGCACCCAGCCTCTGCTGGTATCCACACAGAGCCATCTGATCAGAGCACTGAGATCATCGATGTGCTAGCACCTTGCAGATCTCACTCCTCATCCTTGGATCTAGATCTCTTCTTCTAGATCTTGAAGAAGGAGATCGCTGCGCAAACTCTTTCACGCAGATCTGATGGGATCTAAATCAGATCACCATGAAGAGAAGAAGAACCCTTCTTCTTCTCTTCTTCTCTCTCTTTTTTTCTTTTAGATTTGATCTCTATTAGATTTGGGCATGAACATGAAGTGGAGAAGATAAGAGGAGGCATATATATGAAGGATAGATATAAGAAAGAAGAGACCTCTCAAATCTCACGCACACCCTCTCTTCACCCATCCCTTTTTTTTTTAATTTTTGTCGCACACACCCCCTATCCCTCATGCCCCCTTAGAGATAAATGTCATATCTTATCAAATGGGGAATGTATGGCATGTAAGAAAAGGAAAGAAAAAGTTGGTGTGCCAAAAACAAATCAGGAAGATCTTTCACACACAAAACCAGCACACATCCTCTTTCTCTAATTTTTTTATCATATAAAAAAATGATTTCATGCTCAAATCTGAGAGATTTCTATCTTTTTTGAATAAAATTTAAATATAAAAAAATTTAGATGAAAAAAAATTTCAGATAAGGCGGAGCACCAACTATTAGTGCCCCCTCTCCTTTCACACGCGTGAAGAAAGAAGGACAAGAAAAACAACACCCCACTTCTCCTTTTGGCATAATTTCTAGAGAGAAAAAGTCCTAGAGAACTTAGGTTCTCTAAGTCATGGTTCATTTGATTTAAATAGAGCCTCAATCATGTTCAAATAGAGTTCGAAACGAGTCAAATTTGAAAAGGCTGTCAAGCCTGATCCAATCAAGCTTGAAATCCAAATCTGATTTGGATAATTGAACCCAATTAATATTAAATTAAATTAAATATAATTAAATTAAATTTAGTTTAAATTAATTAAAACTTAATTTATAATTTAATCAGCTTCAAAAAAATTATAACACTTGCAATTAAGTCCCTACGCTAATAATTAGCAACTGCCAAAACTGTAACGCTTACAAATTAGCAGTTTCTAATATTCAAACTATTAATCCAATTGATAATTTAAATATAATCCAAACTATTGATCAGGTGAAGCTCCTTTTGTATGTGACTCCTCAGATTCTATTCTGTCTGGTAGCGAGACATACCGTGATCTCTATCACAGTATCATCAAAACTCTTTTCGATGGGCTGAAATGATTCTAACCCATCTCAACAAAGATCGTTGATCCAAAAATGATCTTAGTGAGTTCTCACGATCCACCAGTGATATCTAGCAACATGTAGTGGCAACCCAACAGAACTGAAAAGTGAACCCCTAGGTGCAGTTATCGTGTGATACAATCTCTCTATCAAGAGTCCCGACTAGATGGAGGTCATGGAGAACTCGTCAAACCCATCGTCAGTCATATGCTAGATTGGTTCGACTCGAGTTTATTTGTGAATTCCATGAAAATTCTTTTCTAGTATTTATACTTATTCTGGTCAGAGATTTTTTTGAACTCAGTCTTACGAATCACATAGGACTTCTCCTTTTCTGTCAAGATTGATAGATTCCATCTAAGTGTGTCCTACTCCAAATAGCGAACCTGAACCTTCATAGCCAACATACATAGCAAGAACCCATATGGCTAGGGATTAAGGGAACATGTAGTCAAACTATATAGCCTCACTGTGAATAGCCAATACACCGCAAGTCAAAAAATCAGTCACACCACTATAGCATCGAGAAAATCACTGATGAGTAAGTAGACATCCAAGTGATTTCTCGTGTTGGTTACGCTCAGTGCAAGTTGTTCTCTAACAACCACCTGCACTCTTACCCCAGTATCTCTACACTACAGACTCGAGACTCATCTACCTTAAAGGGAGGTAATCTATGCACCGATCTCGAATAGATTGATCACTGTCCTCCATGATGATTCTTCGATCGGAAGTATTTAAAAATTAACCACTAATGATGTATGTCTCAAATATTCAACACCTTGAAAATATACAAAATTATCTTTGTTAATTTTTAGGATAAATCATGGATACATAAACATGATTGGTAATTAAGACTACCCAATAAGTGCAAAACTGTCCTAGAGAAAAGTATGTATCAGCCAAGATTAGCTTTTAGGACACACATCCAACAAACTCTCACTTGCACTAAAGCCAATCTGTCATATACCTGAGTCCCATTTTTTGAAGATAAGCTTCAGTGTTTAGCTGGCTAAGTGACTTGGGCTTACCACTATCATGTGGAGTCTACTCTCTTCACCTCCATGTATTTCTACTTGATATAATCACGTGTATCTATTCTATGTGCATGGACTTCTGATGAGATCTTGGCTCCTTAGCAAGGGCTATAGACTATTATCTTTGTAGTACAATATCATCGCATCCAATGGTATGACATCTAAGTTTGCAACTATCATAAGAACCAGAATGTATCTTGCACATCTATAACATATTCAGCTTCTACTGATCGATTATTTGGAATCCTTTCAATAAATCAAACCAACATAACTCAAGAATACATGCTGATGTAGACATTCTACCATCAGCATCAGTGTATCCTCCACTCTTAGCTCTAATTTTTCTTCAAAGATGAGGAATAATTTCTTAGTGCTTCTCAAGTACTGAGGGATATTTTCATAACAATCCAATGCTCCCAGCCTGGATTCAACTAATATCTGCTCGTGACTTTCACGGCAAGATATAGCAAGTCGAGTACATAGCATGTCATACACCTATGCCCAAGAGAATAACAGATCTCTCTTGAAGGTTTCAATGCTGAACCCTTTCAGTACCTCTTCTATGTACTTATCTATGAAAGCCAAACATCCTTTTAGGATCTATCTCTATAGACTTTTTATTTTCAGAATGTTTGACCTTGGTCTTTGAAAAGAAAATTCTATATGTAACCACATTATAATCGATGTCAACATGGGACCCTCTCACTGACCTTCATGTAACTACATGATTCCTCATATCATGTCATTGTAGGTTTTGGGATCATCCCAATGTTCCCAATCTCCCTCGAGAAATATTTTCTCTGAATTCTTTGTAAGAATACCAAGTATTTTTCTAAAGGATAGGAGATCCTACTAGATCGACGAGGTGGAGGAAGTACTACATATACTGGCTCATCTTAAATAGATTGTATAAGTCTTGTGACTTGTTGTTTTTTAGAAACTTTCTCTTTGAGTTTATCCTTCTACTATTTTCAAGAAAACAATATGATTGCTTACAATCACATTATGAACTACTGGGAAGAGAAAGTGATATTTTAAACACTTTTTGAGATACTCTATAAACAAATTCTCACAGACCTATCCTCTAACTTATCCACCATATCATATGTCATATGGTGCGGTGAAACCAACTTTAGAAAAAACTTAATTTAAATTTTAAAAATTAAATCTTATTCCTAAAGAAATAATAATTGAGCTAGTGATATTCATGATGGACTGGACCATATCTCATATAGTGCCATCGCTTCTCACAGATACACTGTTGAGCTGACGTGTACAAAGAGAATTCCATCACGACATTGTGCCATTATCTTTAGATAATCGATAAATTTCTTATTTGATAGTGCATCTTCGATCTGATCGAAGTACCTTTAGAATTTTTCGATTTATCTTTTCTACTTCACATGTGAATTCTTTGAACCTTTCAAAGTCTTTCAGATTTGTATCTCACATATATACCTATACCATGACTGTTCATTGGTAAAGATGATGAGTAGTGATAACCTCCTAGTCTGGCTCATCAAATGGGCCATGCACATCATATGTATACTAGGATAAGTATTTCAGTGATCCTATTCCTTTAATTCATAAAGGACAGCTTAGTCATTAATCCTCAAAGAGATGATTCATAGACTAGATATGACTTAACAGTCAACAAGCCCAAAGACCCATTTTTTTCGATCGGCAAATCATTTTTTTTTATACATGACCCAGCCAAAAGAACCATCTATATACTTCAGGTTATCTGGTTCTGAATCTCTCAGACCCAATGGCATTCACTATTTTGCTCAAATAATTTTTTACAAATGCATCACACCATGCAAATGACAAAAATTAAATCTAAATGGTAATCACCGAGATTAGGTGCTCACAGCCTCAGTGCAACTTTTGTACAATTGCCGACTCAAAAGAGTCACTTCACCTTCTCTGAGTCCTCTTCCTTCCTTAGACCTTATATTAAAGTGCGTAATACATCCTAAAGTCTAATGAAAAAGAAAAAATCATAAGATCAATTTTGAGCAATTCGACATACCTTCCGAAGGTATGTAAATATTTTTTTTAGATTCTCTAGGTATGTACCTCTAAATTTTTTAAGGTCCCTTAGTTACCAGCATATCGATCAATTCAGTTAAGGTACTATAATATTTATTCATATAATAATTTCATAAACTATCCATATGAATCAAAAATTGCAAGATCAAATTCATTAACAATTTCTTATGCATAGGCATGTCGAGCTTTACAAGTTCTTTAATGTTTTTGATCATTGATCATGGACAAACTGCCCATTATGTATCTTATGTATTGTGCGACTCTGATCGTCTCACAACTATTGTAGATGAATCAACATATCATTGGCAGTCTACATGTCCTTATGCATATATTGGATCTCATCAACTATGGAATCCAATTTATAGCATCTAACCTATTTGTCAATGTCCAACCATTTGTCAAGTATAGCTCGTTGACTATGGATTGGACAAGCTGATAATATTGGGCTAACCTGATTAAAAACATGGCTTAATTTTAAAAGCTAAAAACTATTCTTAGATTTCTGAGCCAAATATGTAATTGATTTTGATTAGTGGTAGATATTTAGGATTCAAACTAGAGTGTTGGAAGCTGAAAGAATTGATCATAGAGAGTAAAGATTTAATTAGATGATTGTACTTATAATAGTTTGTTCTAGAGACTTTAAAAATAAATAAAAGGCTCTCACTAATTTTTTAAGTTTCTCAAACTCCTCGGGTGGAGAAACAGAAACCCTAATGCGATAAATGATTCTAGTGGGTGCTGCGGTCCCATCGACGTACGGTATCTCACCTAACAGTTATTGGTGACACGTATATCAATGCATGGATAACTTTTTATCCAGATGCTTCTCCAAGCATGTTACAGCAACTTGGTCTCTAAGTTCTGTGGCCTCACCTGACAGTTATTGGTATATTTTTAGTTAAGTCTGACCCACCATTCATCAGTGAGTGCAAAGCCATCATTGGGTCCCTCACCTAACAGTTATTGGGCTCAACCCCATCTTTACCTTGGGACATCTGATATCAATAGAGTGGTTGTACCTTTTCGATGCCACCGAATCACTGTAATTAGTCGAGAATAATCAACATCCAAAATGGCACCCACATCTCTACAACAGTGGAAGACCTGTAGACTTAATATCAGTGAGAAGATTTGGGTTCAGATCTCTTCTAATTAGTCACATACATCTGATGTAGTGACTAGTATGATTTAGGTCAGCATATTTTATGTCTGACCAACCTAGTCAGCATGGGTGAACTCAGGTCAACAAGTAACCTAATACAAACATAATTTCTCAAGATGGCCAGATAAGTAAAGATTAGTAGGAGTCCCCCGTTGCTTTCCTTAGACACCAACAAGTTGGCCATGTCAGACAATGAAACCAATTAAATAACCACCATCTAATCTTGCCTTAGATACTAAATTGGTTGATTAGAATTAATTAGGTTAACCTATAGACTCAGGCTTGAACCGTTGAGCCAAATTCGGTCTTAACTTAATCAATTCACATCACATGTGAATCAATTTGACCAACTACAACTAAATTTGATTTTGAGCCCCTTTGACCAAATCCCAATCAACTCTTGATTAGATTCAATCAACTACTAAAAATCAGAAAGGATTCTATCCTGTTCTAATCAATGACCCTAGTTGTAGTTTAGTCTCTAAATCTAATTTGTTCAACCCATACCCGAAAGCTCATATTTTATATATTAAAATTTAGATCTTAGATTCATAATTTAGATCTTATAATTTCAAATCTTAATTCTCAATTAAGTGCATTATGTACATGGGTTTAAGTTTAGATCTTAAAATATTTCTAATCTAAACCATTTGTGTTGTATCTTATACAATATCGCTGTTTGTAGAATCGAGTCGATTCATCCTAGTATATGAATCAACTTGTCACAGTGAAGCACACACTGAGACAAATAGAAATCTGTAGACCTAGCCTGTAGAATTGAGTCGGCCCATCCATAAATGAGCTAACCTATCAGGGTCTTAAGTCGACTCTAACAAAATAAGTCAACTCACCAAGCACTCGAGTCGACCCAATCGAGAATTGAGTCGACTCCACAGACATATCAATCATAGTTTCATGTCCTCATGCAAACAAGCCTAGGGTTTTGGATCTAGGGTTTTGCAGAAATTAAGTTTTAGATCGGTTGTCAAATAATATATCAAATATAATATTTTATAATTTAAAATATATAAAAATACATACATAATCTAATTTAAATTAAAATATGCCACCCATATAATTTTTTGTTCGCTATTCATCTTCATAGAAAATATCACAATCGGTATCTCTACACGTCATAAGAGAGAACCCATCGAATGGGCAAGAGAGGGACTTTAATCCCTTCATTATCTTATGATCGGACGGCCATGGTGACTATCCCAATTCAATTACTAAGCTACTAAGAATTTAATCTAATATATCACATATGTAATCAATTAAAAATTAGATCTAATTATCTTTCACATGTCAAACATATAAACAATAATATTAAATCTATGCATGTAGAAAGAATTTCAGTAAACATACTAGATCCAAATTACATCCTAATTAAAATATTCAGATCTAAAATCAATTTCAGATCTGAATAACTCATAATTTATTTCAGATCTGAAATAATTTTAGATTTAAAATAATCTTATTATTATATTACAGCATATAGAAAAATTAGATTTAACCTTAATCAATGTTCTACATCTTTCTAGGACAACCATTCAGCATAACAGGGGTTATGCTAGGGCAACCTTATTTAGAATGATGTGATCATCTTATTAACCTTCAGATCTAATTTTTACAAACCAGATATCAGATCTGAGGGGTTTCATGTTCGTATCAGAACCTTGCTCTGATATCACTGTTAGAAAATGCTACAATTTCGTATGTGTAGTTCAAAACTTTTTCTAGATATCTATGTAGTGAAAAAAATAAATTAAAATAATTTTAATTTATTCATATACTAGATTAGATTTAAAAGTTATAGTAAAGATCTTGATACAAACATATAACCATGATCTGAAATCTAAAATAAAAAATGAATCATTAGAAAAAATAAACGGAGATCAGATCTTCATACCTCGAATCCCACAAATGTCTCGGATTCTAATCGTAGCGATGCACGCACCCAACCTCTGTTGGTATCCACACAGAGCTGCTTGATCAGAGCATCGAGAACACCAATGTGCTAGCACCTTGCAGATCTCGCTCCTCATCCTTGATCTAGATCTCTTCTTCTAGATCTTGAAGAAGAAGATCGCTGCGCGAACTCTTTCACGCAGATCAGACAGGATCTGAACCAGATCATCATGAAGAGAAGAAGAACCCTTCTTCTTCTCTTATTCTCTTTCTTTTTCTGTCTTAGATCTTATCTCTATCAGATTTGGGCAGGAACATGAGGTGGAGAAGACAAGAGGAGGCATAGATATGAAGGATAGATATAAGAAAGAAGAGACCTCTCATATCTCACGCACACCCTCTCTTCACCCATCCTTATTTTTTTTATTTTTGTAGCACACACCCCCTATCCCTCATGCCCCCTTAGAAATAAAAATCATATCTTATCAAATAAGAAATGTATGGCTTGTAAGAAAAAGAAAGAAAAAATTGGTGCGCCAAAAATAAATTGGAAAGATCTTTCACGCACAAAACCAACATGCATCCTCTTTCTCTAATTTTTTTATTACACAAAAAAATGCTTCCATACCCCAATCTAAGAGATTTCTATCCTATTTTGAATCAAATTCAAATAGAAAAAAATTTAGATAAAAAAAAATTCCAAATAAGGCGGGGTGCCAACTATTGGCGCCCCCTCTCCTTTCACGCGCATGAAGAAAGAAAGATGAGAAAAATAATACCCCACGTCTTTTTTTAGTATGATTTCTAGAGAGAGAGTCTTAGAGATCTTGTGCTCTTCGAGTCATAGTTCATCTAGTTTAAATAGAACCTCAATCAAATTCAAATCGAGTCTGAAACAAGCCAAATTCGAAAAGACTGTCAAGCTTGATCCAATCAGGCTTGAAATCCAAATCTGATTTGGATAATTGAACCCAATTAATATTAAATTAAATTAATTTAATTAAATTAAATTTAATTTAAATTAATTAAAACTTAATTTATAATTTAATTAGTCCCAAAAAAATTATAACACTTATAATTAAATCTCTGTGCTAATAATTAGCAGCTGTCAAAACTGTAACACTTACAAATTAGCAGTTTTAATATTCAAACTATCAATCTAATTGATAATTCAAATATAATCAAAACCATTAATCAGATCAAGCTCCTTTTGTGTATGACCTCTCAGGTTCTATTCTATTTGGTAGTGAGACATACCATGATCTCCATCATAGTATCATCAAAATTCTTTTCGATGGACTGAAATAATTCTAACTCACGTCAACAAAGATCGTTATTCTGAAAATGATCTAAGTGACTTCTTACGATCCACCAGTGACATCTAGCAACATGTAGTGGCAACCCAACAGAATAGAAAAGTGAACTCCTAGGTGTAGTTATCGTGTGATACAATCCCTCTATCGAGAGTTCTGACTGGACAGAGGTCATGGAGAATTCGTCAAACTCCATCATCAGTCATTTGATAGATTGACTCGACTCGAGTTCATTTGTGAAACCTGTGGAAACTCTTTTCTGGTATTCACACTTACTCTGGCCAGAGATTTTTTTGAACTCAGTCTTACGAATCGCATAGGACTTCTCATTTTCTACCAAGATCGATAGATTCCATCTAGGTGTCCTACTCCAAATAGTGAACCTGAACCTACAGCCAATATACATAGCAAGAACCCATATGGCTAGGGACCAAAGGAACGTGCAGTCAAACTATATAGCCTCACTGTGAATAGCCAATACACCGCAGGTCAAAGGATCAGTCACATCACTACAGCATCGAGAAAATCACTGACGAGTGGTAGACATCCAAGTGATTTCTCATGTTGGTCACGCTCAATGTAAGTTATTCTCTAACAACCACCTGCACTCTCACCCCAATGTCTCTACACTGCAGACTCAAGACTTATCTGCCCTAAAGGGAGATGATCCATGCACCGATCTCGAATGGATTGATCACTGTCCTTCATGACGATCCTTCGATCGAGAGTATTTAGAAATTAACCATTAATAATGTATGTCTCAAATTCTCAACATCTTGAGAATATATAAAATCATCTTTGTTAATTTTAAGACAAATCATGGGTATATAGACTTGATTGGTAATTAAGACTACCCAACAAGTGCAAAACATACCCGAGAGAAAAGTATGTGTCAGTCAAGATTGGCTTCTAAGACACACATCTAACATAACCACCCCTGATCTGTACATCAAATAGCCCATACACATCGATATGTACTAGAGCAAGTAACTCAGTGGTCCTTTCCCCATGTCCTACAAAGGGTAACTTGGCTATTTTTTCTCAAAAAAAAGATTCACAAGCTGGATACGGCTCTGGAGAGCCAAAGATCCCATCCTTCTCTAGTCTGTTTATCCTGTCCTCTCCAATATGGCCTAGTCTATGATGCCACAAGTATTTCTAGTTAATTTCATCTCTGGATCTCTTTTGGCCTATGGCACTCACTACTTGCTCGTTTAAATTCACATTCTCATCAACATGCAAGTGATATAGATTGTCAATTAAAAGACCTCATGCAATTAATTTATTTTATAAATAAATAAAATAAAAGTTTTTATTGAAACTAATTTCAAAATCTTTCTATGCTAGCACAGACACGAAAATCAAATTTTGACTAGCTACAAAAATATAATAATAGTCTTTCAAATTTAATCTAAAATCAGATGGTAATCGAAGAGGATAAGTACCAATGGCCTTTACAGCAACTTTTGCTCTATTATCGATCCGAAGGATCATGTCACCTTTCTTCAACCTTCTACTTTCTATTAGACCCTACATTGAGGTACATATATGAGCACTCGACCCAGAGTCTAATGCTCAACTAGAAGTAGAAGAAATCATAAGGTTAGATTCTATTACGAGCATATCTTTTGAAGGTTTATCATCTTTTTTAGTCTTTAGGCTCTCCAAGTATGTTGGACGGTTCCTTCTTTAGTGGCCTTCAGCATGACAGTGGAAATATGTTTCCTTTGCTTCGATCTTATTCGAAACTTCCTTCTTTGGCCTGTTTTCTTTTTTCTATTTCTTAGCAGATTTAACCTTCTTCTTCCCAATAGACTTTCTCTTAGAAGAAGTCCACTCCACAGCAAGAACAGTGCCCCTTGAACTCTTCAAGGTTTTCTCCGTAGTGACCAACATGTTGACCAGTTCAAGTATAGTACAGTCAAGTTTGTTCATATGAAAATTTATAATAAATTGACTATATAAACTTGTAGATGAATATATTTGTTCATATGACTATATAAGTTTGTTCAAGTTTGTTCTTATGTATTGTGCGACTCTGATCGTCTCACAACTATTGTAGATGAATCAACATATCATTGGCAGTCTACATGTCCTTATGCATATATTGGATCTCATCAACTATGGAATCCAATTTATAGCATCTAACCTATTTGTCAATGTCCAACCATTTGTCAAGTATAGCTCGTTGACTATGGATTGGACAAGCTGATAATATTGGGCTAACCTGATTAAAAACATGGCTTAATTTTTAAAAGCTAAAAACTATTCTTAGATTTCTGAGCCAAAATATGTAATTGATTTTGATTAGTGGTAGATATTTAGGATTCAAACTAGAGTGTTGGAAGCTGAAAGAATTGATCATAGAGAGTAAAGATTTAATTAGATGATTGTACTTATAATAGTTTGTTCTAGAGACTTTAAAAATAAATAAAAGGCTCTCACTAATTTTTTAAGTTTCTCAAACTCCTCGGGTGGAGAAACAGAAACCCTAATGCGATAAATGATTCTAGTGGGTGCTGCGGTCCCATCGACGTACGGTATCTCACCTAACAGTTATTGGTGACACGTATATCAATGCATGGATAACTTTTTATCCAGATGCTTCTCCAAGCATGTTACAGCAACTTGGTCTCTAAGTTCTGTGGCCTCACCTGACAGTTATTGGTATATTTTTTAGTTAAGTCTGACCCACCATTCATCAGTGAGTGCAAAGCCATCATTGGGTCCCTCACCTAACAGTTATTGGGCTCAACCCCATCTTTACCTTGGGACATCTGATATCAATAGAGTGGTTGTACCTTTTCGATGCCACCGAATCACTGTAATTAGTCGAGAATAATCAACATCCAAAATGGCACCCACATCTCTACAACAGTGGAAGACCTGTAGACTTAATATCAGTGAGAAGATTTGGGTTCAGATCTCTTCTAATTAGTCACATACATCTGATGTAGTGACTAGTATGATTTAGGTCAGCATATTTTATGTCTGACCAACCTAGTCAGCATGGGTGAACTCAGGTCAACAAGTAACCTAATACAAAACATAATTTCTCAAGATGGCCAGATAAGTAAAGATTAGTAGGAGTCCCCCCGTTGCTTTCCTTAGACACCAACAAGTTGGCCATGTCAGACAATGAAACCAATTAAATAACCACCATCTAATCTTGCCTTAGATACTAAATTGGTTGATTAGAATTAATTAGGTTAACCTATAGACTCAGGCTTGAACCGTTGAGCCAAATTCGGTCTTAACTTAATCAATTCACATCACATGTGAATCAATTTGACCAACTACAACTAAATTTGATTTTGAGCCCCTTTGACCAAATCCCAATCAACTCTTGATTAGATTCAATCAACTACTAAAAATCAGAAAGGATTCTATCCTGTTCTAATCAATGACCCTAGTTGTAGTTTAGTCTCTAAATCTAATTTGTTCAACCCATACCCGAAAGCTCATATTTTATATATTAAAATTTAGATCTTAGATTCATAATTTTAGATCTTATAATTTCAAATCTTAATTCTCAATTAAGTGCATTATGTACATGGGTTTAAGTTTAGATCTTAAAATATTTTCTAATCTAAACCATTTGTGTTGTATCTTATACAATATCGCTGTTTGTAGAATCGAGTCGATTCATCCTAGTATATGAATCAACTTGTCACAGTGAAGCACACACTGAGACAAATAGAAATCTGTAGACCTAGCCTGTAGAATTGAGTCGGCCCATCCATAAATGAGCTAACCTATCAGGGTCTTAAGTCGACTCTAACAAAATAAGTCAACTCACCAAGCACTCGAGTCGACCCAATCGAGAATTGAGTCGACTCCACAGACATATCAATCATAGTTTCATGTCCTCATGCAAACAAGCCTAGGGTTTTGGATCTAGGGTTTTGCAGAAATTAAGTTTTAGATCGGTTGTCAAATAATATATCAAATATAATATTTTATAATTTAAAATATATAAAAATACATACATAATCTAATTTAAATTAAAATATGCCACCCATATAATTTTTTGTTCGCTATTCATCTTCATAGAAAATATCACAATCGGTATCTCTACACGTCATAAGAGAGAACCCATCGAATGGGCAAGAGAGGGACTTTAATCCCTTCATTATCTTATGATCGGACGGCCATGGTGACTATCCCAATTCAATTACTAAGCTACTAAGAATTTAATCTAATATATCACATATGTAATCAATTAAAAATTAGATCTAATTATCTTTCACATGTCAAACATATAAACAATAATATTAAATCTATGCATGTAGAAAGAATTTCAGTAAACATACTAGATCCAAATTACATCCTAATTAAAATATTCAGATCTAAAATCAATTTCAGATCTGAATAACTCATAATTTATTTCAGATCTGAAATAATTTTAGATTTAAAATAATCTTATTATTATATTACAGCATATAGAAAAATTAGATTTAACCTTAATCAATGTTCTACATCTTTCTAGGACAACCATTCAGCATAACAGGGGTTATGCTAGGGCAACCTTATTTTAGAATGATGTGATCATCTTATTAACCTTCAGATCTAATTTTTACAAACCAGATATCAGATCTGAGGGGGTTTCATGTTCGTATCAGAACCTTGCTCTGATATCACTGTTAGAAAATGCTACAATTTCGTATGTGTAGTTCAAAACTTTTTCTAGATATCTATGTAGTGAAAAAAATAAATTAAAATAATTTTAATTTATTCATATACTAGATTAGATTTAAAAGTTATAGTAAAGATCTTGATACAAACATATAACCATGATCTGAAATCTAAAATAAAAAATGAATCATTAGAAAAAATAAACGGAGATCAGATCTTCATACCTCGAATCCCACAAATGTCTCGGATTCTAATCGTAGCGATGCACGCACCCAACCTCTGTTGGTATCCACACAGAGCTGCTTGATCAGAGCATCGAGAACACCAATGTGCTAGCACCTTGCAGATCTCGCTCCTCATCCTTGATCTAGATCTCTTCTTCTAGATCTTGAAGAAGAAGATCGCTGCGCGAACTCTTTCACGCAGATCAGACAGGATCTGAACCAGATCATCATGAAGAGAAGAAGAACCCTTCTTCTTCTCTTATTCTCTTTCTTTTTCTGTCTTAGATCTTATCTCTATCAGATTTGGGCAGGAACATGAGGTGGAGAAGACAAGAGGAGGCATAGATATGAAGGATAGATATAAGAAAGAAGAGACCTCTCATATCTCACGCACACCCTCTCTTCACCCATCCTTATTTTTTTTTATTTTTTGTAGCACACACCCCCTATCCCTCATGCCCCCTTAGAAATAAAAATCATATCTTATCAAATAAGAAATGTATGGCTTGTAAGAAAAAGAAAGAAAAAATTGGTGCGCCAAAAATAAATTGGAAAGATCTTTCACGCACAAAACCAACATGCATCCTCTTTCTCTAATTTTTTTATTACACAAAAAAATGCTTCCATACCCCAATCTAAGAGATTTCTATCCTATTTTGAATCAAATTCAAATAGAAAAAAATTTAGATAAAAAAAAATTCCAAATAAGGCGGGGTGCCAACTATTGGCGCCCCCTCTCCTTTCACGCGCATGAAGAAAGAAAGATGAGAAAAATAATACCCCACGTCTTTTTTAGTATGATTTCTAGAGAGAGAGTCTTAGAGATCTTGTGCTCTTCGAGTCATAGTTCATCTAGTTTAAATAGAACCTCAATCAAATTCAAATCGAGTCTGAAACAAGCCAAATTCGAAAAGACTGTCAAGCTTGATCCAATCAGGCTTGAAATCCAAATCTGATTTGGATAATTGAACCCAATTAATATTAAATTAAATTAATTTTAATTAAATTAAATTTAATTTAAATTAATTAAAACTTAATTTATAATTTAATTAGTCCCAAAAAATTATAACACTTATAATTAAATCTCTGTGCTAATAATTAGCAGCTGTCAAAACTGTAACACTTACAAATTAGCAGTTTTTAATATTCAAACTATCAATCTAATTGATAATTCAAATATAATCAAAACCATTAATCAGATCAAGCTCCTTTTGTGTATGACCTCTCAGGTTCTATTCTATTTGGTAGTGAGACATACCATGATCTCCATCATAGTATCATCAAAATTCTTTTCGATGGACTGAAATAATTCTAACTCACGTCAACAAAGATCGTTATTCTGAAAATGATCTAAGTGACTTCTTACGATCCACCAGTGACATCTAGCAACATGTAGTGGCAACCCAACAGAATAGAAAAGTGAACTCCTAGGTGTAGTTATCGTGTGATACAATCCCTCTATCGAGAGTTCTGACTGGACAGAGGTCATGGAGAATTCGTCAAACTCCATCATCAGTCATTTGATAGATTGACTCGACTCGAGTTCATTTGTGAAACCTGTGGAAACTCTTTTCTGGTATTCACACTTACTCTGGCCAGAGATTTTTTTGAACTCAGTCTTACGAATCGCATAGGACTTCTCATTTTCTACCAAGATCGATAGATTCCATCTAGGTGTCCTACTCCAAATAGTGAACCTGAACCTACAGCCAATATACATAGCAAGAACCCATATGGCTAGGGACCAAAGGAACGTGCAGTCAAACTATATAGCCTCACTGTGAATAGCCAATACACCGCAGGTCAAAGGATCAGTCACATCACTACAGCATCGAGAAAATCACTGACGAGTGGTAGACATCCAAGTGATTTCTCATGTTGGTCACGCTCAATGTAAGTTATTCTCTAACAACCACCTGCACTCTCACCCCAATGTCTCTACACTGCAGACTCAAGACTTATCTGCCCTAAAGGGAGATGATCCATGCACCGATCTCGAATGGATTGATCACTGTCCTTCATGACGATCCTTCGATCGAGAGTATTTAGAAATTAACCATTAATAATGTATGTCTCAAATTCTCAACATCTTGAGAATATATAAAATCATCTTTGTTAATTTTTAAGACAAATCATGGGTATATAGACTTGATTGGTAATTAAGACTACCCAACAAGTGCAAAACATACCCGAGAGAAAAGTATGTGTCAGTCAAGATTGGCTTCTAAGACACACATCTAACATAACCACCCCTGATCTGTACATCAAATAGCCCATACACATCGATATGTACTAGAGCAAGTAACTCAGTGGTCCTTTCCCCATGTCCTACAAAGGGTAACTTGGCTATTTTTTCTCAAAAAAAAGATTCACAAGCTGGATACGGCTCTGGAGAGCCAAAGATCCCATCCTTCTCTAGTCTGTTTATCCTGTCCTCTCCAATATGGCCTAGTCTATGATGCCACAAGTATTTCTAGTTAATTTCATCTCTGGATCTCTTTTGGCCTATGGCACTCACTACTTGCTCGTTTAAATTCACATTCTCATCAACATGCAAGTGATATAGATTGTCAATTAAAAGACCTCATGCAATTAATTTATTTTATAAATAAATAAAATAAAAGTTTTTATTGAAACTAATTTCAAAATCTTTCTATGCTAGCACAGACACGAAAATCAAATTTTGACTAGCTACAAAAATATAATAATAGTCTTTCAAATTTAATCTAAAATCAGATGGTAATCGAAGAGGATAAGTACCAATGGCCTTTACAGCAACTTTTGCTCTATTATCGATCCGAAGGATCATGTCACCTTTCTTCAACCTTCTACTTTCTATTAGACCCTACATTGAGGTACATATATGAGCACTCGACCCAGAGTCTAATGCTCAACTAGAAGTAGAAGAAATCATAAGGTTAGATTCTATTACGAGCATATCTTTTGAAGGTTTATCATCTTTTTTAGTCTTTAGGCTCTCCAAGTATGTTGGACGGTTCCTTCTTTAGTGGCCTTCAGCATGACAGTGGAAATATGTTTCCTTTGCTTCGATCTTATTCGAAACTTCCTTCTTTGGCCTGTTTTCTTTTTTCTATTTCTTAGCAGATTTAACCTTCTTCTTCCCAATAGACTTTCTCTTAGAAGAAGTCCACTCCACAGCAAGAACAGTGCCCCTTGAACTCTTCAAGGTTTTCTCCGTAGTGACCAACATGTTGACCAGTTCAAGTATAGTACAGTCAAGTTTGTTCATATGAAAATTTATAATAAATTGACTATATAAACTTGTAAGAGATTGAATGATCAAATCCATATGTAATTTCTTTTGCATTTCAAGCCCGAGCTTCTCAAGCTTCTTAATGTCCTTGATTACTATCATACAGTGCTCATGGACAGACTGTCCTTCGTGCATCTTTAGATTGAAGAATCTTTTGGACACCTCAAAGCACACTGTATGGCTCTGCTCACAATACAACTCTTGCAGGTGAGTGATCATAGCTCTGACAGTGGGCATATGCTTATGTTGGCTTTGCAACTCGTTTGACATGGAAGCCAGTATATAGCATTTGATCTGACTGTCTTCATCCATCCACTTTTTAAAAACAGCTCTTTGCTCAGCAGTAGGACAGTTTGGTAACATTATGGATTCCTGATCGAGTACATGATCTAGTTTTTTTGATGTCAGGATAATCCTAAGATTTTTGAGTTAGTCTTTATAATTTATACTGATCAAATGATTGGTTTCAAAGATGCGGGCTAAAGAGTTTGAGGCTGATATTATTTAACTACGAGAGTAAAAATTTAAGTTAGACTTTTATACTTAATATTTTATTTGCTTCTATGGACTTTAAGATGCAAACAATGACTCCCACTAATTTATCGGATCCCTCCACTCTCTGAGAAAGAAACAAAAATCCTAACGTGACAAAGGATTTTTAGTGGGTGCTGTGGTTCCACCGATGCCATGCACCTCACTTAACAGTTATTGGTAACATGCACATTGATGCGTAGGCAACTCTTTGCCCAGATGCTTTTTTAAGCATGTTGCAGTGACTTGCTCTCTAGGTTATGTGGGCTCACCTAACAGTTATTGTCCACACTCCTTAGTTAAGCTAACCCACCATTCATAAGTAGATGCAAGACTGTCATTAGGTCCTCACCTAACAGTTATTGAGCCCAACCCCATCCTTATCCTAGAGCAACTCTTTGCTAATAGAGTGGTTACGTGTTCTTGATGTAACTGAACCACTGTGACCAGCCGAGAACAATCAACATCGGTAGCATGCCCGCATATCTATAATGGTGGAAGACCTGTGGACTTAATATTTGTGAAGAGGTTTAGGATTAGGTCTCATCTAATTAATCATCATATGATCGATCTAATTAGCATGGGCCAAACTAAATCGCTAAGTAACCCTATTCAAGATCCAATCTTCCAAATTGATCAGATAAGTAGAGATCAGTGGAGGTCCCCCATTGCTTTTCTTAGACACTAATATATTGATCAGGTAAGCGAATAGAACTAATTAAATAATCACATCTTAATTACTTATCTTAGACACCAATATGTCAATTGGTCCAAACAGGTTAGCTCAAGTGAGTCAAGCTCAAACCATTGAGCCAAATTAGATCCTTAGGTTAATCAATTTTACATATAGGACTCAAACTATTTGATTAACAATAATTACATGATCATTTAACTTAATTGATCTGATCCTAATCAATACTTGATTTGGTTTGATCAATTACTTAATTGAATTAGACCCATATGATTCAAATCAAAAATCTTAGATGCAATCCTATTACATGACCTAATTTTTGATTTTTTCATGATCAAAATTCTCATGCATAAACATAAATTTTAGATTTAAAATTAAATTTTAGATCTAAATTTATTACATGAAAGTAAGTTTTAAATCATAAAAATAATTTTCAGATTTAACATACAAACATATATCGCATATATGCATGTAAAATTCAGATCTAAATAAAACTCAGATCTACTACATGATATCATACATCTCATATACTAATCATGAATCATATTAAAAGCAATCTTATGACCTAAATATGTAATCACATATCTTATATATGAATCATGAATTAGATAATGTAAAATTTTAGGTTTATGCATGCATCTACATATCATGCGAACATGAACTAAAAATGGTTCTAGATCAAAATTTAGATCTATGCATGTTTTCACATATCAATTATATACTTTAAAATAAAATTTAAAATCAAATTTTAGATTCAAAAATTTATCTATACATCTCATGCATAAAAAAATAATCAGATTTTGAAATACTTTTCAAAAATGTATGATAATTTCAGTAATATGAAACTCGTAGCTCTGGTACTACTGTTGGAATTTGAGGTTTGGGTATACATGTGTATTTTAAAACTTTATTTTCTAAACATCATAGCAGAATATAAGATTAAAATACTTTTAATCTGAATTATGCATGCATAAAAATATAAAATCATAAGGATCTAGTCCATGTGCTTAAATTGACATATGCTGAAATTCAGATGGTCATCAAATCGCATACCTATTTCACAATCCCTTTCTTCAAATCTAGATCTAGAAAAGAAGTAGTTTTTTTCTAGCTGCACAAGTGTCCGACCTTCACAGATATCTACTCGGGATCAGCTTGGAACAGCCCTCTTCAAGTTGAATTTTTTTCTCTAAAAAATTCAGTCTGCTGAATCCAAACGAAGCCTGGATTGTGATTAACACTTGATCTCTTTCCTTGATCTTTTTCTTCTCCTCTTCTCTAACCTTTCTTCTCTTGCTAGTGCTGCTATCAAGGATTGAAAACCAGCAAGGTGGGATGCCCAACAGCCTTGGGCATGAGGAAGAACTTGGGACACCCCAAAGTGTTATGGCGTGAGGATGCCAAAGGAGAAGAGGGGAGAGAGGAAGAGAGGGCGTGGGGGATCTATGAGGAGTGGAGGACTATTGGTTTGGATACTCTAGGGACCTTAGGAGAGATCCCTTTAAATAGATATGAGGATTGAATTCTATTCAATCTCATAATACAAGTCCTATTTGGATTAGATTTTCTAATAACTTAAGTTATTCAACTTACATTAGGAATCCTATTGGGTGCCAACTCTTGAAGCCCTTGCATCCATTATTTCACATCCTCTTTTATACCCAAGAGATACCCCATATGAAATCAAAAGGCCCTCTAATCATGGGACACGCCCATCTTGATCCAATCAAGGTGGCACCCTATAATAACTATCAAGAAAATTAATAAGAGACTTGCATCCTTAATTCATTTGATCCAAAATCTTAGATACCTAAAAATTGAAGTCTAATGAATCTAATTCATTTAGATTATTAGAAGGTAATTAAGTTTGAATTATCTTATAAAATAAGAAATCCAAACAGAAAGAAAAAATTAGATCAAACCATGTGCTAGCAAAGTTACCTTGAACCCAATCAGATTTTTCTAAACCCAATTGATACTTCATAAGCTCAATTACTAATTTCAGACTAATTCCTTTGGTTGTGTGATCTCATAGGTTCAATTCTATCTGGTAGTGAGATATACAATGATCTCTATCAAAATATCATTGAAACTCTTTTCAATAGGTCAGAACAATTTCATTCTAACTCATCAAAGATTGTCGATCCAGAGCAATCCTAATGAGCTCTCACAATCCACCAGTGACACCTAGTAGTATATAGTGGCAACCCAGTAGAATTGAAATGAACCTTTAGATGTAGTTAATGTATGATTCAGTCTCTCTATCGTGAGTTCCGACTAGATGCCAGATCATGGATAAATCATCAAACCTCAATATCGGTCATATGATAGATTCGATCAGCTCAAGTCCAAATGTGATTCCTATAAAATTTTTTTCCATCAATCATACTACTATGGTAATAGATTCTCGGGCTTAGCCTCTCAAATCCTATAGGACTACTTCTTTCTACCAAGATCGATAGATCCCATATTGATGCACACCCCACTCCTACAGTGGACCAACTGTCGCTAATTTTTACTACAAGGGCTCATTGAGACTCATGTTTATGTGTCAATCAAACTCCAGTAGCCTCACTGTGAGTAATAGTGCCATCTCAAGTCAAAAGACCAGTCATACAACTACAGCATCGAGACGATCACTAATGATCGAGTAGAAATCTAAGTGATCTCTCGTATGGTCATGCTCAGTACTAGTTGTTCTCTAACAACTATCCGTACTTCTCATCCAGTGTCTCTACATTGTGGACTAGAGACCCATCTATCCTGAAGGAAGTGATCTGTGCATCAGTCTATTCGGATCGATCACCATCCTCATGATGATCTTATGATCGGAAGCATTTAGAAATTAAATACATGTCTCTAATTCTCAACTCTTTGAGAATATGTATCGAAAATTAATTCCATAGATGATTCAAAGACACATTACACTTGAATAAAAAATAAACTTATCTTTTTATTGATTATATCAATATATTAAGTATAAAATTATATCCTAGATTTATTGTAATGTGTCAGCCATATTGGCTCAGGATATACATCTAACACCTATGTACGTGAATCCATGTATTGATTCACTTTCTAATTTGTTTCTGATCATTGTATGGGGTGTTCGGATGTGGTGAAGTATGCATAGAGTTGTGAGTGGTCAATAAGAGATCAGTCACTCCTAATAAGGAGAGCAAACATCCTATGTGATCTCATAGATTGATGATTTTGGAAGTCTTTGACCAAAGTAGGATGATAATTAGAAAGAGATTTCTAACGTATTATCAACTGAATAATCACATTCTGATCGAGTATATTTAGATAAGTAATTAGGTTTGACATGATTTCATATCTACAACTCATCTGGGATATTGTCTGACTGAAAGATTGAATTGAATGTAACTTACCACTGAAAGATATTTTAATAATTTTCATCAAATTTCATCACTTTTAGATAGTCATGATATCACTACAAGAAAAGAGAGTTTTTACGATAAAATTATTTATGACAAAAGCTTTTTCATCGACAATAAAGGTATTTACGATGAAAAAATAAATTCATCATCAATAATAAATTATTTACGATAAAATTTTTTTTCATAGTAAATAGTATCATATTAGCGATGAAAAAAATTTCATCATAAATACTAATTATTTATGATGATTATTTTTATCATAAATAATAAAATAATTATTTTAATTTTAAATTTTAAAATATTAGTGATGAAAATATTTTCATCATAAATAGTAGAGTATTTATGATGAAAAGTGAATTTTTGTCATAAATATAAATTATTTACAACATAAAATTTTCATCATTAATATATAAAAAAATTTAAAAATTTAAAATTATAGATTATTAGCGATAAATTTTTTTATCATAAATAGTAGACTATTTGTGATGAAAAGTCACTTTTTATCAAAAATATTCTACTATTTATGATGAAAAAATTTTATTATAAATATTGAAAAAAATAAAAAAATTTAAAAATTTAAAAATTACAGATTATTAGTGATAAAAAATTATCATCATAAATAGTTGAGTATTTATGACAGAAATTAGCTTTTCATTGTAAATACTCTACTATTTACAATGAAAATTTTTCATCGCTAATATATGAAATAAAATTTAAAAATTTAAAATTATAGATTTTTAGTGATGAAAAATTTTTATCATAAATATTGGAGTATTTGTAATGAAAATTGGTATTTCATCATAAATACTCTATAATTTATGATGAAAATTTTTGTCACTAATACATGAAAAAAATAAAAAATTTTAAAAATTCAAAAATTATATATTATTAGTGATAAATTTTTTTTATTGTAAATAGTAGAGTATTTATGATGAAAATCTAATTTTCATCATAAATACTCTACTATTTACGATAAAAATTTTTCGTTGCTAATATTAAAAAAATAAAAAATTAAAAATTATATATTTATTTATGATGAAAATATTACATCATAAATAATTGAATATTTATGATGAAAAACTAATTTTAATCATAAATATCAATTATTTATGATGAAAATTTTTATCACTAATATTTAAAAAAATAAAAAAAATTAAAAATTCAAAAATTTTAGATTATTAGTGATAAAAATATTACATCATAAATAATTAAGTATTTATGATGAAAATTAATATTTTATCATAAATTCTCTACTATTTATAATAAAATTTTTATCACTAATACATGAAAAAAATAAAAAAATTTAAAAATTTAAAAATTACATATTATTAGTGATAAAAATTTTTCATCATAAATAGAGAAGTATTTGTGATGAAAATTAGCTTTCTGTCATAAATACTACATTATTTACGATGAAAATTTTTATCACTAATACATGAAAAAAATAAAAAATTTTAAAAATTTAAAATTATATATTATTAGTGATAAAAATTTTTATCATAAATAGTTGAGTATTTATGATGAAAAGTCCTTTCCATCATCAATACTCTACTATTTACGGTGAAAAATTTTTATCGCTAATATTTAAAAAAAAATAAAAAATTTAAAATATTTAAAAATTATAGATTATTTGTGATGAAAATCTTACGTCATAAATAATTGAGTATTTATGATGGAAAGTAGCTTTTTGTCGTAAATACTTATCTATTTACAATAAAAATTTTCAATGCTAATATATGAAAAAAATAAAAAATTTAAAAAATTAATAATTATAGATTATTAGTGATGAAAACTTTTTTGTCATCATAAAATATCAATTATTTGTGATGAAAATATTTTCATCACCAATATTTTTTTAAAAAAATAAAAATAAAAATTATAGATTATTTATGATAAAAATATTACATCATAAATAACTTAGTGTTTGCGATGAAAATATATTTTTTATCATAAATAGTCTATTATTTATGATAAAAAAAATCAAAAGTTGATCATTATTTGGGATAATATTTTTTATCTTTAAGTTTCTCTAAATCTGTCTCATTGCTCAATTTTGTATAGGTTGTTGGTTATATAGATTGACCAAAGATCACAGGTACAAAGGCCTTGTATCTGCCCAGAATATAGAAAGAAGATGATACTGGATCTTTATACATTGAAACATGATCTATAAAATGGTTATTCATTGGTACTTGATCTTTATATTTTAAAACACGATATTGGATCTTAATTATTGATGATAAAAAAATTTTATCGCTAATATTTTATTATTTATGATGAAACAACTTCATCATTAATAATTAAAAATTATAAATTTAAAAAAATAGCTTCCGATACTGAAAAAGAATCATTCTCCCAGATCCAAACTTTGTTGGATGATGCAATAAAATTCTTCACCCATAACTGAATCAACCATCTATAAGATCTAGGAGCAAACCGCCTTAGAAAATTAAATGCAAGAAATTTGATTCAGAAAAAAATGTCAACTTTTAACTGTATAAAGAATAAAACTTTATCAACTGTTCGATGGACTAAAATATGTCATTTACTTCTAAACTATGTGCAGAAGGCCTTTGTGGGTCCTTCAGTATTATTTTTCAAGAGTGCATTCATGATCTTAATTGGTATGCAATGATTGTTTGTCAAAGATACTCTCTAACTAGCTGAACTTTTATTATTACTATCCAGTTCAAGATTTATCTCAAGATTGACATACTCTTGAGCAGATATTATCTTTTCTACTACGCTCCTTTTGCGTCAGATTTTAAGGGTCTTAACTGCTCGCAGATTAAATTTGAGTTCAAATATCTATTCAAACCTTTCGATCAACTCATGGCAGTATTGCCATCAAAAAAATAAATCTAATTAATTAGATTTTTTTAATTATAAATTATGTTTGATTGTTAGTTAACATCTGTAATGCATCAGCAGAAAAATAATTCTCATCCGACGATACATGATTACGTCATTATTTTACGTACGTAATTTTTTTATATACATAATTTTTTTAAAAAAATAAAAATTAACTATTTATATAAATTTTTTATTAATATTTTATTTTCATCATGAATATTATTTTAATATCATTTTTTGTTGTCAAATTTTTTAGATAGAAAATTTTTTTAGTGAGAAAAATTTAAAATTAAATTTTTATGAAATTATTATTGAGAAATTTTTTTTATAAAAATTATTTCTGATAAAAACTATATTTACGTTGCTAATAAGATTATTAATGACTAAAATTTAGTTTTCACTGTAAATAATTTTTTTATACAATTTTTTAAGAGGAAATTTTTTTTTAGTGGAGAATTTTTTATTTCTTTGGTAAAATTATTGATGATAAATTTTAGTTTTCATTACTAATAACATTATTGACGACAAATCTTTTTCGTTGTCAATAATTTTTTATTTTTTGATGGGAATTATTAGCGATGAAAATTATTTTTCATTGCTAATAAGAGAATTAATGATGAAATATTTTATTTTTATTGCAAATATTTTTTTAGAAAATGGGGGTAATTTTTTTTATGGGAATTAGAAGCAACAAAATTATTTTCCATCGCTAATAATATAGAGTTAATGATGAAAATTTTTTCGTCGTAAATAATTTTTTTGGTGGGAAAACTATTTTAACAGAGAATTTTTTGTAAGATCTTGTAGGGATTTCATGCATGCATTTTAAAAATTTTTAATAGAAGAAATTAGATTAAACTATTTACTCTATAAATATATGCATAAGATCTGATCTTAAAACTCCTACAAATAGATTTATAAAATGAATTTATATACATAAAAATCTGAATCTAAAATTATAAGCATTTGAATAAGAACAACAATTAGGGATAGATTTAATCCACCACTTCTAAGATTTCAAACCCAATATCTGAGCGTGGGTAGTCAAACTTCACAATTGAGAACGTAGATCTAGAAGTCCTCTCTGGTCGCTCATAGTTGCATAAATATCCGGTCTCTATGAATGATCCATATGAAGTCCTCGAACCAATCAACCCTCCGTGGGAGTGCTAGCTCGCGCAGTCAGTTTCTGATAGAAGATCTGATTTGATCTCTTCCTTCGATCATCATGGACCTTTTCGATGTCGAAGATAGAGTAGAGGGAGATATTAGATGGTGGAGAAAAATCTGATGAAGACTCTCTTCTCTATGATTTTTCTCTCACCCAAAATCCTAAAACAGTTCTAGATCGCTCACCCGAGAGGAGAACGGTCTCCTTTTTGTTCACACCAATGAAGAAGGAAACCTATCCAAACCTCACACCCCAAAGAAGGATTTTCACCCTTCTTTTTCTCTAACATCTCATGGTGAAAAGCTCTCTATATTTGGCACACAAAATTATGACTTTTTTATGGTTGTCACACAAACTAGATAAGATAGGATAAAGGCTGGACTTTATTGCAATTCAAACCATTTTGAATTTTAATTTGACTCTAACTTTTCTCTCCCTTATCTGACTTAAAGAAGGACTTATCAGAGAAAATTGGACATGAAAAACTATCAGAAAGACTTCTTTTTCTCGCACATAATGAGCCCCTTCAAAAATAGCCAACATGTAGAAAGATATGAATAAGGTTTTAAGTTGAAATTCAAACCATTTTGAACTCAAATCAAAACCAACCAATTCCTATCCTTAATGGGCAACAAAAGAAAGATATTTTTCTAATTTTTGCATACATAAACTAATTTTGTGTGGTAAGAAAAGGTATGAGACAATTTGGATGACGCAAGGGAGAGAGTCCCACTCATTTGGGACTCTAGGGTTTAACCAATTAGATTTCTTTCAAATCTAATCCAATTAGATTCAAATAAAATATGATGAACCTAATCTAATTAGGCTCCTATAATTTTAATTAAATTTGATCAAATTAATAAATTAATTGAGTCATAGATCTGATCAAATCAGGATCATTTCTCCTTTACCGATTAGGTTATCTCATAACCTAATCAGACTTGATCTGACTGAATTCAATTCAATCAAACTTAATCTAGACTTTAATACTCAATCAAATTAAGTTAATTAGTAATCTAATCACTAATTAATCTTTCATTAATGATAGAGTCTAAGTCTAGTGGGACTCTCTCTAGAGTCTCCATCCAGTGGGACTCTTCAGCAGAGTCCCATCCAGTGAAACTCTTCAGATTAGCCATGGATCAGAGAGAAACTTCTAATATGTGTGACCCTATAGGTTCGAACCTAAGTCGGTAGTATAGAAACTGATTTCTGTATCAATCGAAGTAATCATCTAGCAATGGTGCCCGACATATGGATAGGCCAATGTATGCAAAGCAACACTCAAGAACTATTTGGATATAGTTATCATATAATTCATCTTTTTGACCCTTGATGCTAGGATGACTTAGAGTTTAAACTGTCAACTCTTAATAGAATATCCATTATGTCTCAATCTAATAAATTCTGTGACTCCTTACAGGGATTGCCCTGGTCAAGGTCTTACTAAATTGAAACACAAAGCATTCTTTCCAATCTTTTGGAGTGGTCAATTCCATCTTGACTCACGCACTGACTTCACAAGTACTTAGCTATGCCCAAAAACCTTCCAATCTTGAATTTGAAATTCAAGTAATCTGCATCAAAGCACAGTGAGTTGCTTGCAAGTCACCATGGTGATCTCAGATCGGAGGGACACTTATACCCATATCCCTTTGGAGTGACTCTTGATAATAGAGTACTCTGAAGTCAGTCACGTTCAGTGAAATGTACTCTATATTTACCTGTATGCCATACCAGCATCTCCATGCTCTTTGGTTAAGAGGACTGAAGAAAAAATGGGTAGTTCAAAGCATGTATTTTTAAAATTTTATCATAAAATAATAAAAATTAAATATTTTAATCTTTTAAACTTATCTTAGATCAGATCTAAGCTATTATTTAAAATCTATGACATAAAAAATTTACATATAATATCTGATATAAAATAGAAAACTGCATCGATCACATTGATGTCCTGAATCTGATCTAACTTTTAGATTATTTCGATAGAGTTCAGAACCCATCACCTTTTCATGGGTCGATGATCTTCACTACTGATAAGCATGGTATAAAGTTCTCACTAATGTTGAGCAGTCGCACAGATCGTCTGACCTCTACAGATCGTCCACTCGAAGCTCTGATCGGATCTTCCTTCGCGGGAGTGCTAGCTCGCGTCGAAGGCTTGGATGGCTGATCCAAGCTCCTTTCTTTGGATCTCTTGAACTCCTCCAGATCAGAAGATGAAACTTTATGAGGAGGTGGTATTGTGGAAGATTGGATAAGACTCACACTTATAGTTTTCTTCTCACAAAATCTAGAGATGAAACTCTAGAACCCACAGCTCACGTCGAGAGGAAGAACACTTCCTCTGTTTCTCATGCATGGAATCTCAACTCACTCTCAAATTTTTATGTCCCCTCTCTCAAAATTCTCATGCCAAAAATCACTTCTAATCTTACACAAAATTGATCCCCTTTTAAGATTGGCATCCTGTGGAAGATAAGGACAAGAATAAGGTAGTTTCGGTTCAAATTCAAGTGTTGGTTGATCCTTATCACCAATTCAAATCAAATTTGAATTAAATTTTGAATCAAATTTTATCTTTATCTTATGAACTCAGAGAGGAGTTGACCAAAATTAGAATGGTGCAAAAAAATCTCATGCAAAAATACTTTATGTGTGGAGAAATGTGGTGGCATAAAGAAGAGCGTCCAACTCAATTTGGACTCTATATTTTCATTCAAATTCAAACCAATTTGAACTTAATTTAAACTAACCAATTTTAATTTAAATGGACTCAAATGAAAATGTGGGAAAGGCTTCTGGGTATGAGAAAAAATCACATAAAATATTTCTCATGTGAAGAATAAGAGGATGCAGATAAAGGTGGTGCAAGGGATTCGAATTCGAATTATTTTTTTCATCCAATTAGATTTTTAACCCAACCAAATTAGGTTAAACCCAATTGGACCATTAAACCCAATCTAATTAGGTAGTAAATAGCTTTGATCAAATCTTAATCAAATCAAAAATTAATCAAGTTCAAGTCCTGATCATACCAGGAATTGAACACCCTTAGCGATTAGGTCATCTCATAATCTAATCGAGTCAAACCAAATTGAATCCAATTTAATTAGATTCGATCCAAATCTCAATGTTCAATCAAATTAAATTAATTAGTAATCTAATTACTAATCAATCCTCACATAATTCACCAATAATTAGCAAATTAATTTATTGCAACTTTTGTATAGGGTTAATCATCATCGAATTGACTATTTTACCCTAGAATAATTTTTAATCGTTGATCAGCCATATGATCAGTCAGAAATTTCTTTTGAGTATGACTCCATAGGTTTGAACCTAAGCTGATAGTATGAGAATAATCTTTCTATACCAATTAAAGTGACTATCTAGTAATGATACCGACGTCCGTATAGGTCGAAAGATTGCAAAGCATCATTCAAGAACCTATTGGCATATGGTTACCGTATAATTTATCCTTTTGATCTAAATGCTCAAAGTGACCTAAGATTTAACTGCCAACCTTGATATGATCATCCATATTGTATTTTAATTTTTAAAGTCTATCACATGGATTATCTTGATCAAGGTTTTACTGAATTGAAATATACTGATACATTAACTCCTACTTATTTGAAGGGGTCAATTCCATCTTGACTCACACACTGACTTCGCAAGTACTTGACTATATCAAAAATTTTTCATCACTAAATTAAAAATTTAGATAGTCTAACACCAAAGCATAGTGGGTTGCTTACAAGTCACTGTGGTGATCTCAGGTCGGAGGGATACTTATACCCAAATCCTTCGCGAGCTACTCTTGATAGTAGAGTGCTCAGCAATTGGTCACGTTCAGTGAGATGTACTCCATGTCTCACTTGTATGCCATGCTAGTGTCTCCACACTTCTTGATTAAGAGGACAACCAACGTACATGACACACAATGACCTATACTTGATATAGCTATTATCCTAATAATAGTATATCATTTGGTCATGAACTTAAGGTTTAGGGACTAAATGATATATCTTCCTATATCGAATCAAATAGTTCTAAGAACTTCATCACATAACAGAGTTTAAAATGAGATGTATACAGTGATAAAAAAATCAAATAATATTTATTAATTCAATAATTCATATATAATTAAATGATAAGCATAACCGTCAACAGACTAACGATTGGCTTTGGGACATAATTTTCAACAAAGACGACCAACGATATATGGCACACAATGACTACACTTGATATGTCTATCGTCTTAGTAATAGTATATCATTTGGTCCGATCTCATTTAAAGACTAAATGATAAATCTCTTTTATCGATTTAAAATAGTCCTAAGAACTTTCACCATAACACAGACGTTCGATATAGAAAATATACAAGCTTATGATAAAAATTACTAAATAAATATTTTATTAATTAATTCATATATAATTACATCAAATAGTATAACCGTCAATAGACTGACGATTGACTTTGGGACACATTTTCTAACGACTTTCACTTGTACTAAAGTCAATCAGTACCGTATCGTATACTTATCTTCATTTTATGATCTTCGAATTTCTTACCATAAGGACTTTTGTTAATGGGTCGGCTAGATTCTCCTTTCTATTGATCTTCTGAAGGTCGATGTCATCTTGATCCATGATTTTTCGAACCAGGTGGTAGCGACGCAGAATGTGCTTGGTCTGCTGATGTGACTTGTTCTTTCGCTTGAGCAATGGCACTAGTACTGTCATAGTACAACAAGATGGGGCCATCAAGGGAGGGTGCCACTCCGAGCTCGTTGATGAATTTTTATAACCACATAATTTTTTTCACAGCATCATATGCCGTGATATATTCCACCTCGAAGTAGAGTCGGCCACAGTGTACTGCTTAGAACTCTTTCAGTAGATTGCTCCACCGTTCAGGGTATAAATATATCCCAATACATTCTTGCTGTCGTCATGATCTGACTGAAAATTGGAGTTTGTAAACTCCATAAGTTTTAAGTTAGATTCTTTATAGATAAGCCACTGATCCTTAGTATTTCTCAAATACTTAAGGATAATCTTTACGACCTTCCAGTGGTTCTCACTTGGATCGGACTGGTATCTACTAACTACCCCTAGTGAGTATGCCACGTCCGATCGTATATATGTCATGGTGTACATAATAGATCCTACTATCGAAGCATATAGAATTCTACTCATACGCTCTCTCTCTTGAAAAATTATCAGACAATCACTCTTCGAGAGAAAAATTTCTTGACCTATCAGAAGATAGCCTTTCTTGAAATCTCCATGCTGAACCTTTTCAGCACAGTATCAATGTATGTCGACTAGGATAATTCAAGCAACCTTTTGGTCTATCTCTATAGATCTTCATCCCAAGGATGAAAGATGCTTCTCCTAAATCCTTCATGGAGAACTGTAATGACAACCAAACTTTTATTCTTTGTAATACAGGGATGTCATTCCCGATTAAGAGAATATCATCCACATACAAAATAAAAAATAATATTATTGAGTTATTAACCCACTTGTATATGCAGGGTTCCTCTCCTTTCTTAATGAAGCCATACGTTCTGATCACTTTATCAAACTGCATGTTTCAACTCCAAGATACCTGCTTAGGTCCATAAATGGACCTCTAAAGCTTGCACAACTTTAACTCATTTATGGATATGAATCTTTCAGATTATATCATATACATTTTTTTTTCTAACTCTCCATTTAAAAAGACTATTTTTATATCCATTTGTCAGATTTTATAGTCTAGATGTGCTGCTATCGCAAGCATGATCCGAATGGACTTGAGCATTGCCATAGAAAAAACGTCTCATCATAGTCAATATCATAATGCTAACGATAATCTTTGGCTATCAGATGGACTTTATAGATCTCTAGCTTCCCTTCTACGTCCTCTTCCTTTTGAAGACCCAATTACACCCTATAGATTTTATCCCTTCAGGTGGGTCAACTAATATCCATACATTGTTGACTTTCATGGACTCTATTTTAGATTTCATGGCTTCCAGCCACTTATCAGAGTCTGACATCTGCATCGCATCCATATAGGTGATCGAATCCTCATTATTCTCATCAAGTTCAACTGGATCATCATCCCAGACCAAGAAATCGTTGTGTCTATCTGGTTGATGCAGTACTCTACTGAATCTTCTTAAAGATGTTTCTACAATAGATTTTGGATTTGATCTAATCAAGTCCAACTCAATGGGTTTACTAGATTGTGTCAGTTCTTCTACCGATTGAATTTCATCAAGTTCAATCTTTGAGGTATTAGTTCCTT
This sequence comes from Elaeis guineensis, assembly GCF_000442705.2. Taxonomy (NCBI): domain Eukaryota; kingdom Viridiplantae; phylum Streptophyta; class Magnoliopsida; order Arecales; family Arecaceae; genus Elaeis; species Elaeis guineensis. The sequence goes on along the minus strand of NC_025999.2, from coordinate 50,826,299 downwards.
CTCCAAGCAACTTTTTTTCTATTTAGACTGTCCTATTGCTGACGAACACCTTCTGTTTGTCAGTAAGGTAGAAGTAATACTCTTTGGTCTCTTTTGGGTATCCTGCAAATAGATACTTGTCAGACCTAGGTCCAAGCTTATCAATTTTCAGACGTTTGACATAAATCGGATATTTCCAAATCCTAAGGTGAGAGAGTGTTGGCTTACGTCCTGTCCACATCTCATGTGGTGTTTTGCTTACAGACTTATTTGAGATTTTATTTAAAATATAACAAGCCGACTCGAGTGCATATCCCCAAAAAGAGATCGGCAGACTTGCAAAGTCCATCTTGGATCGAACCATATCTAATAGGGTTCGATTCCTCTTTTTCGATACACCATTATGCTATGGCATTTCAGGAGGGATCCATTATGAGAGAATCTTATTCTCTTCTAAGTATGTCAGAAACTCACTGGAGAGGTATTCTCCTCCTCGATCAGATCGAAGAGTTTTAATACTCTTCTCAATTTATTTTTCTACTTCATTACAAAATTATTTGAACATTTCAAATGATTATGACTGATGCATCATTAAGTAGATGTGCCCATACCTCGATAGATCATCTGTAAAAGTAATAAAATAATAATATCTACCTCTGGTACTGGTGTTCATCGATCCACATACATCAGTATGTATGAGACTTAGAACTTCACTAGCTCACTCATCTTTTTCATAAAAGGTGACTTGGTCATTTTTTTCAAGAAGACATGACTCACAAGTTGGAAGCAATTTACAATCATTGACTTTGAAAATTTTTTCTTGTGTCAATCTATTTATTCGGTTCTTATTAACATAATCTAACCTACAATGCCAAAGATAGATATTGGAGACATCACTAATTCTAGGACATTTGCTGGACATGTACATTACACTAACAGGTTGTGATAATATGTAAATACCATTGTTCAGCTGTACATTCATCACATTAACATCATTCATAATGATATTAAAATTATTTTTTTTATTAAAATTTCATAACCATTCATGGTCAAAAGGCCTACAGAAATAATGTTCAAAAAAAAGGAAAGACAAAAGTGATATTTACTAAGAATAATTATATTCAACTTAAATACAAGTTTAATAATTCCTAACACTAGAACTGGAACTGATCTTCCATCTTCAATATTGAAAAATTTTTATCTTCTTCAAATCTCCTACTGACCTACAGACCCTGCAATGAATTGCAAATATTAAAAAGACTTTTGGTATCTAATACTCAGATAGTAGAATCATAAATTAAGAAATTACAAGGTGTTATCATATAATTACCTTGTGCAGCAACAACTTGCTTCTTTCTTGACCTGTTTGGATCCAAGAGGCAATATAGACAATTCTTCTTCTAGTGCCCCTTCTTCTTGCAATAGAAGCATTTCGCCTGACTCTGATCGAACTTGAATTTCTTGGTCTGACTAGGTTTGGGTGCCCCAGCACTTTACACCCTTATTTTGTTCTTCTTATTCTTCTTCCCTTTCTTAAAGGGTTAATGTCCAGAAGAAGATCCTCCCATTACATTCACCGATTTTTTTTGGAGCTAGCGATCCTTCTCAAAGTTTTACAATAATCCCAGCAAATCGTGATAATTGATCGCAGGCTTTATCATTCAAAAATGAGTAAAGAAAGGGAGATAGGACTTGGACAGAGAGTTTAGAATGGCATCTTTCTCCAACTGCTCATGCAGAGGAAAGCCAAGCTTGCTTAAATGCTCAATCATTTTCGATCATGTAGAGTACATGATCGATAACTGATGCTCCTTCTCTCATTCGAGCGTTGAAGATGGCATAACTAGTCTTGTGCCTCTCAACATTATCGGGTATGCCAAAAGACTCATTTAACATTTGTAATATATCTTATGGCTGAGCATTCTCGAAACGATGGCTGAACTTATCATTCATTATTATCAACATAATGCAATGAATCGTAGTTCGATCTTTGAGCCACTTCTAATAAGTATCTCTGATCGTGCTACATGCATTTGAAGCTAGCTCCTCGAGTGCTGGATTTGTCAATACATACAAGATTCGTTCATGCTCTAGGACTATTTTGAGCTTTTGATACCAACTATCAAAATTTGATCCCATCAACTTGCCACTATCTAATAGTGATCGAAGCGAAAAGTGAAGGAACCAAATCTAGGATTTAGGATTAGATCTTGAAACTTTTTCAAAATCAGGCAGTGGAAGACTAAAATAAATCAAAATTATCTTATAAAACTAGAGAATCTCTAGATCTAAGATCATATTACATGATTATTATATGACATTAAATCAAAAATTAAAATATAAAGAGCAATAACTACATGTTGATCATATCAATATGTTTCTATACTGCATCTAATGTATGTAAAATATAATAGATCAGATCTATTATCTTGCAAGTTAGATGTTCTAACTTTGTTGATCCGAGCTTGAGGATGATGTTGCGAGTTGCACATGCATCTGACCTCTAGGAGTCATCCACACGAGCCTACGAATCATGATCAGAAGTCTTGATCCAGAAAATTAGCACAGTATGCTAGTACTGTGCTGATCCTTCTTCGATGGTCGATCAGATGCCTTCTTCTTCTTGATTTGGACTCTTTCAAAGATGAGAAGTAGGATAAAGAGTTTTATATATGAGATACTCTCTGAAAACTCACAGATGAAGGAAGGAAAGAGGTGAACTCAGCAACCCTAGAAGAAGACCCTCTTCTTCTTCTCTTTGCTCTAACCCAGACACTTAGTTTTGTGTCTATTATATCTCCACGCCCCAACACTCTTTCTCCCCAATTTTTACATGCCCCAAAGATCTCTCAATGCTCTATAATCCACAAAACTTTCAAGAAAAAATTCATCTTAAATAAAGAGATATGAAGAATCATTATCTAGGTCAAATACCTAGTCAAGGAAAATCCAAACAGGGCAAGACAAGAGGTGCCCAACTCATGGGCACCCCCTCTTTCTTTTTATACCATGGACCACCAGCAAAAGGCACACAATATGTCTTATAAACTTCATGAAAATCTCAAAAAAAATTTGGATAAAATCAGTGCCATAAGGAAAGAGTTTTGGTTTCCTAAAATTCTATCTCATAGAATTTAAAATCCAAACTAATTCCTACTTTGACTTGATCCACAACCACATTTCATGTAAGAGAGAAAGAGTGAAAAGCTTTGAGCATGTGTGAAGGCCTGGGAGAGAAAGTTTTGTTGCATAAAATAAGAGAGAGTGGGCATGGGGGGCTAAGGTGGAATCCTAGTCTTACTAGGGTTCAATCTATGACTTGTTCAAATTTGGTTTCTCAAATCAAATCAAATCAAAATCAAATCAACCTAATTAAAATAGGTCTTAACTCAATTAAAATCTAATTTAATCAAATTAAATTAAATTTAAATCTAATTTAATTTTTTAATCAAATTAAAAATTAGGTTGACTCAAGTCCTAATTGAACTATGACTAGTTTTTTCTTGCACTTGGCTTATCCAATAAACCAATTGGACTTGATCCAATCAAGTCTAAACTAAATCTAATTAAATCATATTCAATTAGACTTAATCTCAGTTCATTGGCTTAATCAAATTAAGTCAATTAGCAATCAAATTGCTAATCGATCCTTCTGCAACACTTGCACTTGGTTAAATATCAATCATATTGATCGTTTAACCCTAGAACGATTCTCAATCGTTGATCAACCATCCGATCAGATCGTGAACTCTAATATGTGTGACCTAATAGGTCTAAACTTAAGTTAATAACATAGAAATAAATTTTTATACCAATCGAAGTGACCATCTAACAATGGTACTCGACGGTCGGATAGGTCGAATGTGTAGAACAACATCCTTAGAACCCATGCAGAAATAATTTTCATATAATTCATCCCCTTGACCAAAATGATCATAGGATACCTCAGAGTTCCACTATCAATTCTGATCAGGTTATCCATATTGTATTTCAAAATATCAAATCCATCTGATGGTTTACCCTGGCCAAAGTTTTGCTAAATTGAAATACAGTGACTCATTCTTCTCCAACTCTTGGAGTGGTCAATCCCATCTTGATCACACTCTGACTTTACAAGTACTTGACTGTGTCCAGAAGCCTTCAGTCACTGAATTAGAAATTTAGTTAGTCCAGTACCAAAGCACAGCGAGTTGTTTGTAAGTCACTGAGGCAATCTCAGGTCTAAGGGACACTTATACCTATATCTCATCAGAGACATTCTCGACAGCAGAATACTCTGGAGTTGGTCACGTTCAATGATGATGTACCCTTATATCTCATCTATATACCATACTAGTGTCTCCACACTCCTTAGTTAAGAGAATAACCAACCCATATGGCCTACAACGATCTATACTCGATAGAAGCTGTCGTCCTTATTAACAGCCTATCATTTGATCGTAAACAGTTTTAAGGACTAATCGATAATTCTCTCTTTATCGAACCTAAATAGTCCTAAAGATTTTATCATAACAATGGAGTTCATTAGAAGATGAAAACTTATGATGAAAATATCAAAAATATATTTTATTTATTAATAAATCAATTACAATACAAGATTGTTCAATCGTCAACAGGCTGACGATTGACTTTTGGGACATATTTCCAACAACAAGATGGTGGCCATAACTAAAAAAAAAATCAAAACCTAATTAGTATACGAAAAGATTAAGCCTAAAGATATGATTTTTAGTCTAAAGATTCTTTCACTATTTTATTCAAATTGATAGCCTCTACCTCCATTCAAAGAATTACACTAATTTCTTAGTGGATACTAGAATCCACATGGACTGCACATGGATCCGAGTGTGACTCGACCAACCCTTGCGCATCCATGGGTAGGTTCTTAACCAATTATTTCTTCAAAAAATTTTGCAGGTGTGGCACTTCCACTGAAAGTTCTGGTTAGGTCTAACCATTAACATGCCAGAATTTAGTGTAACTAACAAATGAGTGATCAGATCCGAGTGTGGCTCGACCAACCTGACCTCATCAGAAAGACACAACTAAATCAACATATTATGAATGATAATTCTGACAGTCAGATAAGCATCAGGCGTGTGGTGCCTCCAATGATCATCTAAACTGTTGGACTCATTATTATCCAACTTAATGGGAGGCTATGATCTAGTTATCATCATAACTATTTCATTTTAGAGATCTAATAATTTTAAAAGATTTAATTAGTTGAATTGAGAGATGAGAAAAAATTTGATCAGCTAATCTTGATCCTCCCACTAACTTCATCAAGTCAGATTAAAGAAAATCAGGTATAAACTGATCCCGCTAATCAGTCATAAATCCTTTTACTGACTTCATCAAGTCATAAAGAGGACTCAAGACAAGTTGAACTAAGGGCACCTAAATCAGTCATACTGATTTTCTAGTTAGCATAGGTCAATTCCAATCATTAAGTAATCTAATCAAAATATGATTCATCATGTTGGTCAGATAAGTGAGATCGGTAGGAAGGATATGCCATTAACTCGACATAAATTTAATTTATGCGAATAACTTCAAATTAATGACCACTGATCAAAGCTATCATACTTATCTTAGACACCAACTAGTTAGTTATTTTCAATTTGATCAACTTATAGACTTAGGTTCGACCATAGAGCCACGATCAAAGTCCATATTGGTCTAATCAAAGACATGGACATGACCAACTATAATTATTGAAATTGATCAAGAGAAGAAATTGATCCAATTAGAATTAACTTTTAACTAGATTTGATCAAATACTAATATGGTCCATTATCAATGATTTCTAACCCTAGGTCTATCCCATTTAAATAGACTTGACTCGAGCTAACCTATTAACCCATGAATTATGAAATTAATTCCTTAGATTTTTTATTCTTAAATCTAGATCGCTTAATTCTTAATTAAGTTTTGGACTGACATGGGTTCAATTTCAGTGTTTGAAAATAATTTTTAATTTTATAAAATATTTTTATAATCAATCATCTAATAATCAAAATACTAATTTTAAATCTAATATATATTATTTCAGATCTAAAATAAAATTTTAAAATTATTTTTTATTGTTCATTATCATAGAAAAGACTGCGCAGCACCCCTACATGCTATAGGAGATCCCATCGAATGGGCAAATAGAGTTATGATATCTTGATTTCTCCTATGATCGGATGGCTATAAGGATCTATCCAATCAGATTACTACATTACTCAAATATTAAATTAATTATTTAGATCTAATCTAAATAATTAGAATCAGATTATATGCAAGAATAAATTTATGTTATAAGTAACCTAGTTTTGATACCACTGAAGGATCGTACAGGGGTTTAATGCATGCATTTCAAAAATTTTTAATGGAAGAAGATCAGATTAAACTATTTAATCTATAAATACATATATAAGATCTGATTATAAAACTCTTATAAATAAAATTATAACATAAATTTATATACATAAAAATTTGAATCTAAAATTACAAGCATTTGATCAAGAACAACAATTAGTGATAGATCTAATCTACCATTTCTAGGATTTCAAACCCAATACCTGAGTATGGATAGTCAAACTTCATAATTAAGAATATAGATCTGGAAGTCCTCTCTGGCCACTCACAGCAGCACAAACATCCGGCCTCTATGGATGGTCCATACGAAGTCCTCAGACCGATCAGCCCTCCGCGGAGTGCTAGCTTGTGCAGTTGGCTTCTGATGATAGATCTAATTTGATCTCTTTCTTCGAACATCATGAACTTTTCCAATGTCAAAGATGGAGTAGAGAGAGATGCTGGATGGTGGAGAAAAAAATCTGATGAAGACTCTCTTCTCTATGGTTTTTCTCTCACCCAAAACCCTAGAACAGTTCTAGGTCGTTCACCCGAGAGGAGAACGGTCTCCTCTTTTGTTCATGCCAAGGAAGAAGGAAACCCACCCAAACCTCACACCCCAAAGAAGGATTTTCACCCCTCTTTATCTTTGATATCTCATGATAAAAAACTCTCTATGTTTGGCACACAAAATTATGGCCTTTTTATGGTTGTCGCACAAACCAGATAAGACAAGATAAGGACTGAAGTTTGTTACAATTCAAATTATTTTAAATTTTAATATGACTCTAACTTTTTTTTACCCTTATCTGACTTAATGAGGGACTTATCAAAGAAAATTGGATATGAAAAACTATCAGAAAGACTTCCTTTTTTTGCACACAATGAGCCCCATAAAAAATAGCCAATGTGTGGAAGGATATGGATAAAGTTTTAAGTTGAAATTCAAACTATTTTGAATTCAAATTAAAATCAATCAATTCTTATCCTTAATGGGCAACAAAAGAAGGATAATTTTCTAATTTTCTCATGTACAAACTGATTTTATACGATGAAAAAGGTATGAGACAATTTGGATGGTACAAGGGAGAGAGTCCCACTCATTTGGGACTCTAGGATTTAACCAATTAGATCTTTTTCAAACCCAATCCAATTAGACCCAAATAAAATATTATGAATCTAATCTAATTAAGCTCTTATAATCTTAATTAAATTTAAAAAAATTAATAAATTAATTGAGCCATAGATCCGATCAAATCAAGATCATTTCTCTCTTACCGTTTAGGTCATCTCATAACCTAATCAGACTTGACCTGATTGAATCCAATTCAATCAAACTTGATCCAAACTTTAATGCTTAATCAAATTAAGCTAATTAATGATCTAATTATTAATTAATCCTTCATTAATAATTGAGTCTAAGTTTAGTAGGACTCTTCTCTAGAGTCCCCGTGCAGTGGGACTCTTCAAATTAGCCATGGGATCAGAGAGGAACTTCTAATGTGTGTGATCTCATAGGTTCGAACCTAAGCCAATAGCATAAAATTAATTTCTGTATCGATCGAAGTAACCATCTAACAATAGTGCCCGACATCCGAATAGGTCGAATGATGCAAAGCAATACTCAAGAACCTATTTGGATATAGTTACCATATAATTCATTCCTTTGACTCTTGATGCTAGGATGACTTAGAGTTTAAACTGTCAACTCTTAATAGTACATCTATTATGTGTCTAAACCTAATAAATCTTGTGACTCCTCACAAGGATTGCCCTGGCCAAGGTCTTACTATTGAAACACAAAGCATTCCCTCTAATCTCTTGGAGTGGTTAATTCCATCTTGATTCACGCACCGACTTCACAAGTACTTGAGTATGCCCAGAAATCTTTCGATCCTAAATTAAAAATTTAGGTAGTCCAGCACCAAAGTATAGTGAGTTGCTTGCAAGTCACCGTGGTGATCTCAGGTCGGAGGGACACTTATATCCATATCCCTTCGGAGCGACTCTTGATAGTAGAGTGCTCCAAAATTGGTCATATTCAGCGAAATATATTTCTACATTTTACCTGTATGCCATACCAGCATCTTCACACTCCTTAGTTAAGAGAACGATCAACGATATATGGCACATAATAACCTACACTTGATATGTCTATCGTCCTAGTAATAGTATATCATTTGGTCGTGAACTCATTTAAGGACTAAATGATAAATTCTTCTTTATCGATTTAAAATAGTCTTAAAGACTTTCATCATAACACAAATATTCGATATAAAAAATGTACAAACTTATGATGAAAATTATCAAATAAATATTTTATTAATTAATTCATATACAATTATATCAAATAGCACAACCATCAACAGGCTGACGATTGGCTTTGAAACATATTTTTTAATATTTTTTAACAGAAAAATGAAGATTTTTTTTTGATGGGAATTATTAGCGATGAAAATTATTTTTTCATCGCTAATAATATTATTAATGATGAAATTTTTTTCATCATAAATAATTTTTTTTATGACAAATTTTTTTATCGAAGAATTTTTTTTTGAATTATTAACGATGAAAATTAGTTTTCGTCACTAATAACGTTATTAGCAATGAAAAATTGCATCCTTAGTACTCCTGCTTTCAATCAACGTCAAATCGACGTCTTTTTGTGTGAAACTGCATGAAACCCTTATCGCCCCCTCTCTTCTTTCTTTGATCTCTCTCCCTCTCCATGAGCTCTCCTCTCTCCGTGCTCTCCCCTCCGTCTCTTCCCATCGACGAGCCCCTTTCCACCGCCACCGTCCTTGTCCACTGTTCGCTGACCGCACCGCCCACCATCTGCCGTCCGTTAGAGGTAAGGTTTTCAACCTTTTTTTTTGTGTGTTGATCCGGCCACTGGGGGGCAGAGCCATTCGTGGCAGGGGGTGCAGTGGGCTGCCGGTGGCATCATGGGACTAGAGAGGGGTCGGCTGGCAGGGAGGGGGCAAGATCCAAATGGGGGTGGGGCGCATCCAAATGGGGCTGGAGAGGGGGTGGCCGGCGGCGATGGAGACGGGGTCGGGGAGGGGGTCAGTCGAAAGGAGGTTGTCGACCGATGGGGAGGAGGTCTGGGGCGTAGGCATGCAGGATGGGGTGGTGGGCGAGATGGGGCTAGGGAGGGGGCGACCGGCGGCGACGGAGATGGGGGTGGGGAGGCTATCGTCGGTGAAGATGGGGTCGGAGAGGGGGCGACGGTGGGGAGGGGTTTGCACGGTGGGAGGAGGAAGGAAAAAGAGAAAGGAGGGGAAAAAGAGAAAAAAAAAAAAAAAAAGAAAAAAGAAAGAAAAAAGTAAAAATATAAAAAAAATAAAATATTAATCAAATATTTTATTATTTGATTAATAAAAATAAAATCTAAATTACGATCTGAATTGGATCGAGGTCGGAATCTGGATCGAGATCTCGATTCGGATTGGGATCCAGATCAAGATCTGATCCAAACAGCATAGGGTCTGTGATAGTGCTAGCACTGTGAGAGTGAGGGCCATGGGAGGTGGAGTTCGAGTGGCGTGGGGTGTGTGACGGCACCGGCACCGGCACCGTGGGAGCGGAGGTCGTGGGGGCCGAGTCTGGGTGGTACGGGGTGTGTGACGATGCCGGCATCATAGGAGAGGGGCCATGGGAGGTCGAATTCGAAGCTTATTCAGGAAAAAAATTATTTAAAAAAAAATATTTTTAGATAAAAAATATTTTTAAAAAAATAAAAAAATTATAAAATAAAATTTAGGTAAAAACTATTTTAGAAAAAAATAAAAAACCATCGAGTCTTTGGGATTAGATTTTATGTTATTATTTTTTATTAATATTATTTTGCATGTTCAACTGTTTATAGTTTATTTTATATTTATTACATAAATTTATTTTATATTTATTACATGCTTAACTACTTATAGTTTTATTACTATTATTTAATATTATATTCATTTATATGTCAAGAATTGCAGGTATGGCATCAGGAGACAGACGACGATGTTCATGTTCGCTATCTACCTCGAAGGTTGAGGTGCCTCCATCAATTTCTACTGTCATACCAGTTTCATCATCAGAATGTCCTGCACTGGCAGGTCCCAATGAGATGGATTCAAGTGAGGTGGGTCCGAGTAGTATTATTCTTCTTTTTATATAATATAATTTAATTTTTTTATTAGATATCTATCATATTAATGATTTATTTATTATTATTTCAGGTCAGTCTCCATCTGTAGTGAGGCAAGGGCGAGATCTATCGAAGAACCTCACTTTAGAGCATTGGAGACACGAGCACCCAGGACAGCATCTCCGTATCAAGATACCACCCGGCTACACTAGGCCCATTAGGAGATGGTGCGAGCCATGGCAGTTCGAGCTGGACATCATATACTGCAGCTATGCCTCCATGATGCTTTTCGATTGGCATCACATTGTATTGACTCAGAGAGATATTTTCTACACCCACATACAAGTAAAATAAATTATACTATGAATATTTAATTAGTATAATATTCTTCTAATATTTGTTATTGGTAGGGTGTTTTTGATATTAATGATTTTGAGGAGAATCATGTGCGGTGAGCCGTGGACACTCATTTATCTTTGTATTTCAAAGATTATCGCCACCGCATCGATCAGCATTGGTACCATATGATGCAGGATCATGGGGATGAGGCAGCGCAGCAGCGGTCCTATGACAACATCACTATGGAGATTGGACTGTCATACGCCGACATTATGAGGATCTGGCATATCAGGTTACACATCCAAACTTTTTTTTAGAGTTTAATTATTGAATCATTTATTCTTAAATTAACTTTGTTATCTATTAATTTGACTGATAACTATACAGAGAAGATGTATCCAAAACACCGCGAATCGGGTGAGACAGACCGTATCGCATTGTAGGGGTTCGAGATCGTTCGCTCATCATATGGAGTAGATGATAAGTAATTTTTAATTAGTATATAGTCTCTAGCTATTTAAAAATTTTTAATTAATTATTCTTAAATTGTAGAGAGATGCTGAGAATGACGAGCTTCCTGGTAGGATCGATATCTACCAGCAGACCCACCAACGACGGTCAGAGGAGTGGATGACAGAGAGTTAGGAGCTCCTTATAAGTTTTTTTAATTATTTTTTTCATTCACAGTCTGATTTTTATTATAAAATTAAAATAGCTATAACTTTAATTTTTAGAATCGCATGACAGACATAAGATCCCAACCTACCCTTGAGGGCTCGATCGCATCCACAGATGATGAGATCTATAATCAGATGCTTGGTATGAGATCCTGTTATGTTAGGAGTCTAGGGTATGGGATCACTACTTCTTCATCCTTACGCTTGTCTAAGGCTGACATCCATGCTGCCTATGATGCTCGACTGATGGAGGTGCAGAGGTAGGCTATTGAGGATCGTCAGTAAGCTCATGAGTTGGCTGCACGCATCGACGAGCATCAGCAGCTCCAAATTTAGATATGGAGCGAATGGCACAGATGGAGCAGACGATACAACTGATGAGGCAGCAGCAGGCCGGTCTGAGCTCTTTCGAGTGCTTTTCTTCTCCAGCTCTTTCTCCTTCTGTAGATGTCGACACTTGACGACCTCTTTATATAGTTTTTTATTTTTATTTTAAATCTCTTATAATTTTAATTTAATATAATAAAATAATAAAATTTATTTATGAATTTATTATATAATTTTTTATTTTATTTTTATTTTTAATTTATTAAAAATATTAAAATATAAATTATAAATATATATTTATAAATTATTTTAAAAAAATATTTGTAAACTATTAGCGATGAAATTATTCCTAACAAAATATTGGTCGTCAAAAAGATTTTACTATGATGAAAAATTAGTCATAAATAAAATTATTAACAAATTTAAAAATATTAAATTTTTATATTAAATTAATAGCGATGAAAATATTTTCGTTGCTAAGAAGCACATTTGTGATGAAAATTTTTTATCGCTAATATTTTTATAAATTTAATTTTTATAAATATTTTTAATTAAATTAATAGTGACAAAAAATTTCATCACAGAAAATCTTATTTACGATGAAAATTTTTCATCGCTAAAAATTTTTAAAAATTTGATCTTCGTAAAAATTTTTAATTAAATTAATAGTGATGAAAATATTTTTATCACTATTAATCTATTATTTATTAATGATGTTAAATTTTGTAGCAAATATTTTTTTTATGACTAAAACTTTTCGTCATAAATAGTTTTCAAAAAAATAAATTTTTTTAATGATGAAAATTTTTTATCATAAATAAATAATTATTTACGATGAAAATTTTTTTTATCATAAAATATTATTATCAACATTGTGATTATTGATGATGAAATATTAGCGATGAAAATTTCATCGTAAATAACTATTTACGATGAAAATAAGTTATTAGTGTTAAAATATTTTCATCACTAATAACCTATTTTGTGGTAGTGCATGTTGCTAGACATCAATCTTAACTTGTGAGCTCGTTAAAATTAAAGAAGTTTAATTCGATAATTAATTAGGAGTCTTAGTTAATTGGGACTCTTGAGTTGGCTTAATCTGATCAGATTAGGATTAGGTCAAGAGTCTGTATCCACTACTGGCTAGATTTGAAATCCAATAGATCACACACTTTAGGATTTTATCTTGATCTAATTTAATTAGGATTTAATATAAATCCTAGGGGTTAATTTGATTTTCTAGCATATTGTGTTAACTCAAGTTCCTAATTAGGTTAAGTTCAAAGTATTTGAGCTAAACTGAACCTGTTGCCTTTGACCTGATTGGATTAGGTCTATGTTAATTGGACTCCTACTTAACTTGGAAGAGTTTCAAGTGTGGAAAGACTCCTCCATGCCACTCTAGTTTCATGCCAAAAATAAATGCCGCCACCCTCTCTTTTATGCATTAAGAAGAGGAAGAGTCCTTCTTTCTTAAGACTCTTAACTACCTCTTAGTTTTCCATTGATTCCTTTAATGTCACATGCCAAAATTTATTAAGAGAATTATGAAGCACAGAAGAGAAAGAGTCCTTCTATGTGTAGCCTCTTCTATGCCACTTAATTCATTGGAGAAATTAATTCTCCATGTGAGAGAAGTCGAGTGCCAAGAGTTGGCACCCCTTGGGTCTCCTTGACACATCTTCACTTCCTATTTAAATGGGGCACCTCTTATGGGATAAGGGTTAGATTTTGGTGAAAAATTAGAGATCTTGGCATGTGATAAGAGAGAAAAAAAATCTAAAAAAATTAGAAGAAAAAATAAGAAAAAAATTGTGTGGAAAAATAGAAAGAAGAGAGGTGAGAAAAATAGCAAGTGAGGTGTGCTTGTTCTACGGTTTGATTTCCCATATGTTGGAGCACAAAATCAAATCCTAGGTTGTAAGACTTTTGGAGAGAATTTTCTTCGTATGATCCTAGTAGAGAAATCTAAGGTAATAGAGTATTGGTGCGATTGTTCTTTGAGTACGAAGCCAACAGTGTTCTTGTGAAGAATAGTTTGCGGTGGTGCATCGATTGGGAAGGACTTTGACCATCTTCTATGTGGATCACCATTGGAGGACTTCTACTTTGGAGTTTTGTAGAGATCACCTTCTTACCATACTATTCATTTGAGAAAGTATAAGTTTCTAACTCTATGCATGTTTGAATTTTATTTTGTTCGACATCTGTAAGGTGATTCTAGAGTTTGAGTTCCATTTGACAGTTTTAATTATTAAAGCTTTCATTTGTATGTCAAAAATTTTTAAAAATTTATATTTTGCTGTGTGATCAGAACCCAACAGACATCACCAAATCTAAAGGTGTGGAGCACCAGCCTACACCCTATCCACATCTCATATGGAGTTTTATTAACAGACTTGCTCGAAACTTTGTTAAGAATATAGCAGACAGTTTCAAGAATATAGCAAACTCCATCATAGACCAAACTATGTCTAACAGGATTCGATTTCTCCTTTCAGACACCCCATTATGTTGTGGTGCTCCAAGAGGGGTCTACTGAGAGAGAATCCCATTCTCCTCTAGATATGTCAGAAAATCACTAGTGAGGTATTCACCTCTTCGATCTAATCGAAGAGTTTTAATACTCTTCTTAGTCTATTTTTCTACTTTACTATAGAATCGTTTGAGTATTTTAAATGATTCGAATTTGTACTTCATAAAGTAGACATACCCATGACCTAATAATTTAGAAGATTTGATTTTATTGATTTGAGAATAAAGAAGAAATTAACCTGCAAGTCGTAAATCATCCCACTGACTTCACTAAGTCATGTAGAGGATTAAATACAAACTGGTCTAAAGACATCTGAATCAGTCATATTGATTTACCTTAATTGTATGGGTCAGCTCAAATTGACTAGTGATCTAATCAAAACATAATCTACTATATTCGCTAGGTAAGTGAGATCAGCGGGAGGGATATGCTATTAACTCGCTGTAGATGTCATCTAGATGAGTAGATCCCAATTAATAACCACTTGATCAAAACTGTCAAACTTACCTTAAACACCAACTGATTAATTAGTTTCGATTTGATCCACCAGAAGATTCAGGCTCAACCACTGAGCTATGATCATGGTCCATTTAGTAAGGTCAAAAATATGGACTTGATCAAGCTTCAACTATTGAGGTTGATCTAGAAAATTCTGACTTAATCTAATTCAACTCTTGATTAGATTTAATCAATTTCTCAATTCAGTCCATATTTATTTCTAACCCTAGGTCTAACCTAATAGAAGGATTTGATTCATGCTAGCCCATTATCCATCGATTTATGTGGTATCTTAGTAATCTTCAATTCTTAAATCTAGATCGTTTAAACTTAATTCCAAATTAAGTATATAAAATATGTGTTTCAGTTTGTAGAACTATTCTACTAAAGATTTAAGTCAAGCATACTATATGTTTCATATCATGAAAATAAATTTTCATATCAATGTTTGACAATTAAATATGCGTAAGTGTGATCTAAACTTCATACATACATCATATGTATCATGACTACTTTTAGATCACTACTGATTACATCTAATGTAACATACTTTTTAGATTTTAAAATAATTTTTATATCTGAATCTATCTTATTGTAATGAGTCATAAATTACTTTAGATTTAATCTAAACTTATTTATGATCAAAATAATTCATAAAAATTTATTGCTCTTCTTCTTTATGAAATCAGATCACAATAACACCCCTACACATTATAAGAGAATCCGTTAAATAGGCAAGAGAGGGAGATTAATCCCTTCTATATCTTATGATCGGACGATCTAGTGATCTCATCAATTCAAGTACTGTACTACTAAGATCTAAAATTTTATTTCAAATAGGATTACATCAACATGCAATTTGATAAAATATTTTATGTCATGAATATGACTTTGATCTCATCAACCATGTTCTTCATCGAACTAATCAAATTTGATGTATCATATACATCATATTAGATCTAAAATATATCTTATATTGATTATAAAAATATCAAATTTAGATCTAAAATCTTATAGAAAATTAATTAGATGCATATAGAAACACATAAAGATTAATTTTTTGGTTAGATCTATTTTGATGTTGTGCAGAATTTTGTTAGAAATCAGATCTAAAAATATGTCAAAATAGATTCAATTCATATCTAAATAAATCTAACTTTATAATCAAAATAATAATACTAAAATTTTATTAAAATTAATTTAAAATAAATTTTAAAATAGATTGTTATTTCAATAAATTCAGCAATAAAAAAATTTTGTTATAACAACTTATAACAAATCTTAACCAACTATTGATTAGTTTCTTATAATCTAATGAAAATTAGATCATAAAATTTATTTAAATATATCTAAATCAGATTTAATATCTAACATATAATTTTAATTATATATAATATATAAATAAATTAAAAAAATTAATTATACATCCATGTATCATAGCCTGGCTCTGATACCAATTGAAGGAAAAGAAAGCCTGTTTCTTTGGAGAATGCAGCGGATAGCCAAAGTTGCATCTAAAATTTTTTATAATAACTTAATAAAGATTAGATTTTTATCTAATATACAGTAAAATTAAAATCAAATTTTAAAGATTCTGAATCTAAAGTCTCATGTAGATCTGAATCCACAAATCTCTACTTCACGCGCACGTCAAACTTCATAGGAAAGCAGGATGAAGCCTCAGATTGAAGTACCTACGCAAGACAACAAGGGAAGAGAGAGAGCCTCTAGTGTGACACCTCACATCAGTAAGAGGGGATGCCCAAAAGACCTTCACGCCATGGAAAGGTGGAATGCCCAAAGGGAACACGCTAAGGGAGAAGGTGATGTCCACTCTATCTTCACACCTCCTCTCTCTCTCTCTCTCTTTCTCATCTTAGCATACAATCTAATTATTATGCCATGATAGTTAGAGATCTTTCTTATTTATAGATGATTTTTTATGACCCATAAAACTAAGATTTCTAATTCAAACAGGCTTTGAATTAATTTATAACTTATCAAAGGAGTCCTAAGAGAGAAAGGATTAGCACCTAACTAGGTGCCCTCATGCACCCACGTCTACACCCAAGTGTGGGGTGACAATAATCGTACCCCACCACCTCTTGGTCAGTCATGAGAAGAGAGAGTTCTAGTAAAAGTAGACTCTAAGGATTTAATCCAAATATAGATCAATTTGAATTCAATTCAAATCTGATTCGAACAAATTTCGATTAGACTGTCAATCTCAAACTGTTAGAATTTAAAACCAAGTCTAACAGATTTATGAATCCAATTAAGTCTAATTAAATAAGATCTAATCTAAAATTAATTAGCGCTTAAATCCAATCTCTTATAAACTCCATGGATCAAAGATAAATCTTGTTCATCTCCGAAATTGATCCTGAACCTTATGTCTAGTGCTAGCTAGACATAGTCAACTGTTTAATCTCATATGACCCATAACTTAATTCTCAATCAAGTTAATCTATTTATTTCATCAAGTTATGTACTTTCAAATTAAACATATAAACTTGGTTAATTCTTTCCTACGTCGCTTGACTTTGTATATAATTCTATAGGTTCGAACACTAAGTCGATAGCACAGAAACTATTTTCTCTCCTAATCGAAGTTACCATCTAGCAATGATTTTCGACATTCGGATAGGTCAAATAATCGTAAGCAATATGGTTATCATATAATTCATCGCTTTGACCCTGAATACTCTAAGACGGTCTAAGGTTAAACTGTCAATCCTGAAGGATCATCCGCACTATATACCAACCTTTCAAATCTATCACATAAATTATCCTGATCAAGATTTTACTAAATTAAATACAGTGATACATCAGCTCTTATAATCTGAAGGGATCAATTTTATCTTGATCCACACACAGACTTCGCAAGTACTTGACTTTACCTAGTAGTCTTCCATCACTGCATTAGAAATGCAAATAGTCCGACATTAAAGCACAGTGAGTTACTTGCAAGTCACTATGGTGATTTTAGGTCTGAAAGACACTTATGCCCATATACTTCGTGAGCTACTCTTGATAGCAGAATGCTCAATAGGTGAGTCACTTGTTCAATGATGATGTACTCCTACATCTCATCTGTATGCCATACCAGTGTCTCCACACTTCTTAGTTAAGAGGATAACCAACCTATATGACACACAATGACCTTTACTCAATAAACATCATCATCATTTAAAGATGTATCATTTAGTCACAAATATGTTTAAGAACTATACGATAAATCCTTCTTTATCGATTACTTTATAGTTCTAAAGACTTCATCACAATACAAGAGTCCAAGAAGATATAACTTTGTAATGAATGATGCCAAAATAATTTTTATTCATTGATTAATAATTTATATACATATTATAAAATGAGCACAATCATCCATACGAATGACTTTAGGACATATTTTCCAACAAGAATTGTTATACCAAATATGTAGATCCGAATAGTCCAGTAATCAGAATCCTTGAGGTACATAAGCGCATGCCATCCAATGGTGATCCACATGAGTCTCGATCATGGACTCTCTCTGAACGGATTCGCCAAATTTTCTTTTAAAGAAAATCTGCAGCTACTCCTAACTTTGCTTCACCAACTCTTGGTGAATTCCTCTCACCTTTCTTCCCTTTCTTAGACATGTAAATCCATTTGTCCTTTGGCCTCTTTGCTGTCCAACATTTGGACCCTTTTCTTGTCCAACATTTGGACCTTTGAAACCATACATAAGCCCCATTTGCATTAGCCCTTTTGCTATCCAACTTTTGGACATAAGGAATATACACCCAATCCCAATGGAATCATCCATTTTTAGCCCCAAATCCTGACTTAAATATAAGTTATGATAAGGTGTCAAACACTCTCCTAACCAGCCAACTTTTGGGCAACAAAACCAAGAGCACCAAAACATTTTTGGTGTGTAATGTAGAAGAGTCCTCTCTCTAGGGGTGATGATTTCCTCCAAGTGTGAACAACTTCACACATGAAGAATGGGAAAGAGTCATACTCTTTTGGGACTTCTCCTTGGTGCAGATTTTGGAGTTGAGAACACCTTTCATTTTTAGCATGGAGTTCCTTTCTGGTGTCCAACACTTAGATGCCACACAACTTCCAAAAGGGGCATGAGCTTTCTTCAAATGAAGAGATAAGGGGTGGAGGAAAAACCTTCTCTTATGCGCGTGATACCTTTCACATGTCCAAAAGCCCCTAGAGTCCCACTCTCTGTTAAACACATCCAAAAGGGGGCATGTGACTCATGGGATCAATATTTCTAATCTGAAACTCTTTCTGTTGGTGCAGAATTCTGCCGATGTCGGAGAAACTGGAGTCGAGGGGATCACGACCGCCGTCGGGACCAGCAAGGAAAGTCTAAACCGGAGTTGGGGGTGCTCCGACAAGATCCTCCGATGCTCAAGTCAGTATTCTGCTTCAATAGAAATAGAGCACTCGATTTGAATTTTTAGCAGAGTTTAGAGATAGTACTTAGAGCCTCGAGGAGAACGTATCTGGGGGTCTCTTTTATAGATGGGAGAGCGTAACCGATTGACAGCGACATCCGTAACTGCCTGGTAGTGGGTCGTTCGGGGCCACGTGAAGTTTATTACGGAGAGTAGTGGTGTCCGTTGTCGGACTTGTCAGAGAGTGGTGGGGCCACGTGGAGTTTGTTACAGGGAGTAGAGTGGTATCCGTTGTCACGACTTGTCGGGAGTTCGGGTCGGATGGCTGAAGCTCGGTTGGGACGTTTGGTAGAGCGGAATAGCTTTCTGTCTCAGCAATCTAAGAGAAGCTTGGATGTTTCTGAGGTTGCTGACAGGTTAACTGTTGTTGGATGCCTTAGACGTTGATACCGCAGACGAAAGTCATCTGCTGTAGAAGCCCGAACGGAAACTTTCTGTTGGAGAAATCCGGTTGGAGTCTGATTGCCAGAGAAGTCGTCTGGAATTTATCTGATGTAGAACCTTGTCTGAAGACATCTGCTGGAGAGGTCCGGTTGCATGAGGGATCCGACAGAAGGTCGATCGATAGCGGAATTCGAAAGGTGTTGTGGAAGTTCGTCCGCTGGAGGAGTTCAGAGAGAATTTATCCATTGGAGGGGTCTGGTCGGCACTGTTGAAGTTCGATTGGCACTGTTGAAGGTTGATGACTAGAGAGATACGAAAGACACCGGAGACAGTCAGTCACTATAGAAATCCGGCTGCTGGAGCCCATCTGTTGTAGAAGTTCGTCTGGAATCCTTCCGCTGCAGAAGTTCAGACGGAGTTCGATTCTTACAGAAGTCCGGAAGGAGGTCGTTTACTGTAGAAGCTCGGATGGAGACCGGTTGCCATGGAAGCCCGGATGGAGACCGCTTATTGCAGAAGCTCGGCTGAAGTCCGCTTGCAATAGAAGTTCGGACGAAATTCGCTTACTGGTTGAAGCTTGGATGAAATTCGGAAGGCGGTCGACTACTGTAGAAATTTGGATGGAGTCTGGTTACTGTAGAAGTCCTACTGCTGAGAAGCTCAGACATTGATGAAGTCTGAAAGAAGCTCGGAGTAAAGTTAATCGTGACAGGAGGAAGTCTGGAAAAGATTCAGAGAATAATCGATCACTGTAGAAAATCGACTAATAGTGAAGCCCAAAGAGCATTTGGAGCAGTCCGATAGACGACTGAAGGAGCTCATTATTGGAGAAATTCGGAGGGTACGATAGGAGTTCGTTCGTTGGAGGAGTCCGAAGGACATTGTGGAAGGTTGACTGCTGGAGGAGTCCGGATGGTAATATGGAAGCTCGGACGACCGGAGAAGTTTAGAAAGACGCCGCATAAGGTCAGAAGCCGAAAGAGTCCAGGGAGGGTTGGCCTCTTACAACTTCGGCTGGGGTTATTTTATACCCAACACCAGTCCCCCTACTTTCGAGTTCAGGTTTTGAATGAAGAAAGTACAGAAAAATTTTCACAGCCGAAGTTACCCCCTTGATTTTCGTAATCAATTGTTTCCAGAGATATTTTGGCATTTGGCACGTCGGTGCTGGAGCCTTTTCAAATCGAGGCGATCTGAAAAGATTTTTTCAGAATTTCTATTGGAGCATTGCCCTAGGTATGGTGCAATAATGATTCTGTCAGTTGTCAGCCGTCTGCCATGATGAGTTGGACACATAGTAATTGTAGATCGGCCAAAAGAGATCTGTAATCATTATTCGTTGGATCCTGAGGTCTATTTAAACCCATCCTCTTCCTTCAGGGGTTTCACCTTGTCTGAGATTTTTCTTCGTCCCCTCTTCTTCTCCGAGAGCTTCATCCTCCTCTAGCATCCCTCGCGATCTTAAGCCCCTTCAGGTCGACCTCCATCACCTTCGCTGCCCTCCTATACCTCTCGGACCAGCCTAGGTTAGTTCGGAACCCTTCTTTTTCTTGCTGTTCTTCCATTTTTCTTCCTCTGCATTTCGCTCGTTCAGTTTCTCTATGAGCGCCTTGTTTCCTATTTTTTCTAATTTTTTTGAGATTTTCATTTGATTCAAAATATCCTCCAACACTTCCTCCTTTAGCAGTTCTAGGAGTTCGTCTGCTCCAGCCCCCCAAAATCTTGTACTGTAGATGAATCCGCACTTAGGATCGAACCTCGTTCGATCTTTGTACCAGACACCATTCCCAGCTTTTGACCTCGGATGAACTCTCGCTGATTAGGATTCAATACGGGGTTCCTCCGGAGTATGAGCTTGAGCTTCCCGGGCCAACTGATCGGGCTAGCGCTCCTCCCCCTGGCCACTTTTGCTTATACCAGGAAGCCTTCCACGTCGGGCTTCGACTTTCACTTCCACCTTTTGTTGTTGCTCTTTTTCACTTTTTGAACATTTCTCTAGTTTTTGTAGCGCTGAACTCCTTTAGGTTTTGATATGATTTCTTTCCCTCTGTCATTTAACCGAAGTCGGCCAACTCTTTCCTTGCTTAGAAACTTCATACCTTTAAGCGTCACCCTCGGCAAAGGACTGGTGTACTTCTCCCCCCAGTTTGGTAGAAAGGGGTTGCTGAAAGGTGCCCCCTCTTCTATCCATAACTGGAAAGAGAGGTACTTCTACGTCCGATGCCCGACCCTAAGGCTGGGGTTGCCCCCTGGGGCTCCCTGAGGGACTCCGTCGTCGGGCTTCTAGCCTGGAAAAGGAATGACCTAGAAGCCTTCAATAAACTTAAGACTTATCCAGCTTCTCTCCTCTCGACTTTCTGAAGGAGCAGCTTTTATTCAATATCGGCCTGAGCCCTCTCAACCCTGTCAGTATTTTTTCTTTCTCAAGTCATTCGCTGCTTCCTCTTTCTCTTATTCCGTTTCTAAGTTATGCCGATCTTTTTTTCATCGCAGATATGGATGCAGACGCAACTCAGATACTAGCCAAGGGTCTCAAGGCCCACAAGAGGAAAGTCGCCGCCACTTTTGGGTCGGCGAAGAAGGCGAGGGTAGAGGAGACAGGCTCGATCGTGCCTGCCCAGGCGACAATTCCGTTGACGTCCCCTCCGACGTCGAGCCCTGCAGTCTCCCGAGCTTCTTCAAGAAGCCCTCCGATCGAGGTTTCTGCTCCAGAGTCTCATCTCGAGGAGGCGTCGGGGGTCGAAAGGAGGAGAAGGAAGAAAACGTTGGCCCACAAGATCCGCAACAGCAGGGCTACCATCGAGGGGTCCAACAGCTCGAAGAGGATCCGAGGGAGAATCTCTTCAACAACAGGGATTTAATAAAAAGGTTGGTCGACGGGTGCATTTTGCCCGAGGTCGTCCATAGGATCGTCTATGCTGATCTTGAACAGTGGGTGTGGGACTCTCTGGGGTCCTTTCTAGAGGTAGGCCGATTTACTTTTTTCTTCCTTTTGCTTCTTCACTTAGTTCATTTTTTAGCTTTCATATTGACTTCCTGGCCGCCTTGCAGATTGGACACCAACTCATCACCAACATCGAGGCGATGAACAATGCCAAGAAAGAAGTAGCCCAGGCGGAGGAAGGTTGCAGGCCGAGGCTGCCCGCCTTAAGGAGAAGGTCGCCGAAGTCGCAAGTCTCCAAGAGGTGCTCCTGAAGGAGGAACAAACTTCAGTGGATCTAAAGGCTGCCTTGGAGAAGGAAAGAAGGAAGGCAGAGGCGAGGTCTCCAAGCTGAAGGAGCAGATCCCGACCTAGTCTCAGAGGCAAGGGCCCAAGCAGTGAAGGAGTTCAAGACCTCCTCCGAGATGAGGGATCTGAACGTCAAGTTGGCCAGGCCGCCTTCATCAAAGGCTTCGAGCTTTGCCAGGAGAAGGTGGTCGGGAAGTTTTTCGAATTTGACCTCAGCTTCCTGGATGAAGCGTCCGATGATGAAGCCAGACCTTTCGAAGCTGCTGCCGGTCTCCCTCTAGCCAAGCCCTCTCCAATTGCCGCAGCCACTGTGACCGACCTTCCAGGGGCACCGAGCTCCTCCACTTCTGCTCCAGAGGTTCGAGACCTCTAATTTTGTACTTTTTCTTTGTTACAACTCTCTCTTTTTTTTTCTTTTTTTCTTGTACTTAAGAATTATTCAATCAATGAAATCGGATTCTTATTTACAAAGAGTTCTTTTTCCTTCTTCTACTTCCTTTTTTTTTTTTTTTTGCAATGATTCGCATTGTGACGCTCTTCCCCTACCGTAGGGGATCCTTTTGAAGTCCATGGTCCGGGATCTGAGAAGAAAATTTGTCACCTAACGAAGAAATCAAAGAAGATGGACGACAAACTTCACAGGCTGAGGAAGAGCCATTCAGAAGCCACCGTGGAGGTTACTCACCTTCGGAACCTCCATAAAAAGGGCTTCATGGACTACACCCGGAGGAAGGCCAACTTCATGAAGGAGCTTGAGGAACTCCAGAAACATGCCAGTGATCGATCTTGGACTCAGGCCTCCAAGATCAGCTCCCTCGAGGTCAAGTTGGCAGTCGCACGGGAGAAGATCAGCCAATTGGAAGGGAGCTCGAGCTCGTCTTGGCTTATAACTCAGGTCGATCACGACTGGGACTGGTCGAAGAAATTCTCCGACCTCCAAAAGCAGCTACAGGATGTCGAGATAAATTACAACACTCATCGAGTCAGCTGGTGTGGGCAAATAGACAACTACAGAAGGAGGCTCAAGATGGTGACCGATGAGGTTGCCTGCCTTCAGAAGCAGTTATCCAAAGAGCCCAGACCATTTCGGTGCAAGGCTCCGATGAGCTTTGATCCTTGAGGGGGACATGGAAGAATTGTCTGTAGCCCTTGGGAAGGAGAAGGCCGAACTGCAGCGGCTGAAAATTCAGCTGGCCTATGAGCAGTAGGCAGTCAAGGATGTGGAAGCAAGTTCGAAGTTCTGAGGAAGAGGCTTCGAAAATCGAAGGGCGAAAGCCGACGGTTTCACCAAATGTATCGGGAGATGCTGTTAAGGAAGAAGGATCTGGAAAAAGAAGTTGAGAACTTAAAGCAATCCCTGATAATGGCTAGAACCGAGAGTTCGAAGTCAGAAGAAGCCGAGCTTCGTTAGAGCTTCTTTAACCTTTTATTCCATGTATTCTTTTCTTTTCTTATTATTTTTTTTAATTTTTTTTTGCCTTCAAAGGCTTTTGTAATGCTCTCTTTACTAATGAAATGAAAAAGAATTTTATATTACCTTGTCTATTCTTGCTTTGAGTTGTCGTTTATCGAGCTTCTCTTATCTTTTGTCTTATTCGATGTCGACGTTATTTGAGGGTTCCTGATCATTGCCGCGTTGATTCGCCTTTTTTGATCATGATCGAAGGTCTTTTCGAGGCCATTCGAATTCGATGCTTTCTCCCGGTGTTCTAGCTCGGAGCCCAACTTCTCGTTACTTTGAGAAAGTCTATTTTCTCCTGCTAGTGTAGGGTTCCCCCTTAGAGACTGAAATTTTTGGCAAGAGTTTTCTTCCTCATTGAGACGAGGTCCCTTATGTCTTAGATGTAGTTCATTTTTTCCTTATCTCTGGCGTAGCTCGTCGCTTTCTCTTTTTCTCTTCTCTTTTTTTTTTTTATGTTTGGGCGAGGGTTTTTCCTATGCTCCTAACGGGGTTGTAGGGGTGTAGAGGAGTCATTGAGGAGATTTTTTCCCTCATCCGATCTTAGTTGATCAGGTCTTCATTTGTGTCAGGATGAGGTTCTCCTCCTGTTTCTGACACAGTCAATTTCAGCTCATGTTAGGATAAGATTTTTCTCCTATTTCTAATAGGGCTGTGGGGGCACATAAGGGCCATTGCGAGGGCCTCTCCCCCCATTCGATCTCTTAATAATCGGGCCTTCAACTTTACTCATGTTAGGATGAGGTTCTCCTCCTGTTCCTGACATGGCTGTGGGGGCGCATAAGGGCCGTTGCAAGGGCCTCTCCCCCCATCTGGTCTCTTAATAATCGGGCCTTCGACTTTGCCCATGTTAGGATGAGGTTCTCCTCCTGTTCCTAACATAACTGTGGGGGCGCATAAGGGCCGTTGCAAGAGCCTCTCCCCCCATCCGGTCTCTTAATAATCGGCTTTTGACTTTACTCATGTTAGGACGAGGTTCTCCTCCTGTTCCTAAATGGCTATGGGGGTGCATAAGGGCCATTGCAAGGGCCTCTCCCCCATCCGGTCTCTTAATAATCGGGCCTTCAATTTTGCTCATGTTAGGACGAGGTTCTCCTCCTATTCCTAACATGGTTGTGGGGGCACATAAGGGCCGTTGCAAGGGCCTCTCCCCCATCCGGTCTCTTAATAATCAGGCCTTCGACTTTGCTCATGTTAGGATGAGGTTCTCCTCCTGTTCCTAATATGGCTGTGGGGGCGCATAAGGGCTATTGCAAGGGCCTCTCCCCCCATCCGGTCTCTTAATAATCGGACCTTCGATTTTGCTCATGTTAGGATAAGTTCTCCTCCTGTTCCTAACATGGCTGTGGGGGCGCATAAGGACCGTTGCAAGGGCCTCTCCCTCGATCTGGTCTCTTAATAATCGGATCTTCATTTGTATCGAGATGAGGTTCTCCTCTTGTTCCTGACACGCTTAGTTTCGATTGTTTGAAGGAGCTACTCCCTGTCGTTATAAGTTCATGCCAAAAGAAAAAATATGCGAATATAAATTTTATTTAAGGCAAAGTTATCGGTAATACATTCGTAAATTTTTCGAATTCCATAGTCGCGGAAGGTCTGCTCCTCCGAGCTCTTTTAGATAGTATGTTCCGGGCGAAACTATCTCCTTGACTTCATACGGGCCTTCCCAGTTTGGGGCAAGTTTCTCTTGGTTCTGAGGTTGTGAAACAGCGGCTCGTCGAAGTACCAAGTCTCCCATTCTAAAGGCTTTTCTCTTGACCCGGGAGTTGTTGTAGCGGGCTGCTTTCTACTTATATGTTGCCATCCGAACTTGAGCTGTTTCTCGCTTTTCTTCTAACAAGTCCAGGTTGGCCTTGAGATCTCGTGAGTTGCGCTGCTCGTCGAATGCCATGACTCGCACCGACGGAAGCTTGAGTTCAATCGGGATAACGGCTTCTGTTCCGAAGGCTAAGGCAAAGAGGGTCTCCCCGTGGGTAATCTTTGGGTAGTTCGGTATGCCCATAATACATGATAAAGCTCGTCTGCCCAAGTTCCTTCGCTTTTTCAAGTCTCACCTTGATTCCTTGCAACAGTCCTGTTAGTCACCTCGGCTTCACCATTTGCCTGCGGATGGGCTACTGACGTGAAGTTATGGGAGATGTTTAAGTCCTCACAAAATTCAGCAAACCTTGCTCCAGCAAACTGTCACCCATTATCAGTAATGAGAGTTCTGGATAAGCTGAACCTACAAATGATTGACTTCCAGATGAAGTCCTGTACTTTAGCTTCTTTGATTTTTGCCAAAGGTTCAGCTTCGACCCACTTGGTGAAGTAGTCAATTGCCACTAGGAGGAACTTTCGCTGCTCGGACACCATGGAAAAAGGTCCAAGGATCATTCTCCATTGTGCAAACGACCATGGGCACTCAAAGGTGTAAGTTCGGAGGCGGGCTGTCTTTGGATATTTGCATATCTCTGACACCGATCACACTTTCTGACATATTCAATGGAGTCGTGGTACATTATAGGCCCATAATAACCTTGTCGGAGCAGTTGTGGATAAGGATCTGGCCCCTAGGTGACTTCCATAGACGACTTCATGAACCTCCCACAAGGCAAAGTCGGCTTCAGAAGGCCGAAGATATTTCAGGAGGGGCAAAGAGTACGATCTCTTGTACAGCTTGCCCTCATAAAGGATATATCGGGAGGCCTGATTTCTGAGCTTTCGAGCTTCTTTTGCATCATGGGGAAGAATCCCATCTTTGAGGTATGCAACCAGTGGGTCAATCCAGCTGGGTTCATGGCTGATCTCTATTACAAGCTGTGGTTCTTCTGTACTTGGACATTTCATAACCTCGAAGAGGACTTCCTTGGATAGTTCAGCCGGAGCCAGTGTAGCCAACTTGGAGAGAAGATCGGCCCTAATATTTTTTGCTCTCAGAATTTGCTTGATGTCAAAGCTGCCAAAGGCAGGGATGATCTCTTTTACCTTTTCGAGATACTTGACCATGCTGTCCTCCCGAGCTTCATAGTTTCCGTTGACTTGTCCCACCACCAATTGGGAGTCACTGTAGACTTGGAGTTGATCTACTTCTAATTCTTTGGCGATCTTCAGTCCTACAATCAGAGCTTCATATTCTGCTCCGTTATTTATCGCAGGAAATTCAAGTGCAGTGCGTACTCTATGATAATTCCTTCCGGATTGACCAAGATCAGGCCTGCGCCCGCGCCTGACATGTTGGAGGAACCGTCCATGTAGAGGGCCCAAAAATCATCAGGGAGATCTGTTCTTTCCTCAGGGGAGTTCGGCTGGAGCCCTGGGTTGTCAGCTTCACCTCGTTCAAGTTCAGCTCTTCCGGGATAGTGCATTCCACTATGAAGTTGGCTAATATCTGGACTTTTATCGTTGGCCGAGGTCGATAGTTGATGTCGAATTCTGTGAGCTCAATCGCCATTTGCTATCCTTCTGGAAGTATCTGCTTGATGCAGAACTGCCTTGATCGGCTGGTCGGTGAGTAGTATTATGGTGTGCCCTTGAAAGTAAGGTCAGAGCCTTCAGGCTGCAATCAACAGGGCGTAAGTTAGTTTTCTAATTTAGTGTACCTGATTTTGGCATCTCTCAATACTCGACTTATGTAGTAGATCGACCATTGAATTTTTGCTTCTTCCTTAACCAAAACTGTGCGAGAGCCACAGGAGAGACCGTCAGGTACAGGAACAACTCCTTTCCAGATTTGGGCTTTGCCAATAGCGGAGGTGAGCCGAGGTAGTTCTTCAATTCTTCGAATGCTTGCTGACATTCAGTGGTCCAACAGAAGTTCTTCAGCTGCTTGAGAGTCTGAAAGAAAGGTAGGCACCATTCGACCGACCTTGAGACGAAGCGATTCAGAGCTGCTACTCTCCCAGTAAGGTGCTGAACTTCCTTTATTAACTTCAGGGCGGTCATTTCTTGGATGGCACGAATCTTTTCCAGATTTGCTTCGATCCCGCACTCCGATACCATAAAGCCCAAGAATTTTCTGAGGTTACTCCAAAAGCGCACTTGGTTGGGTTCAACTTCATCTTGCATTTTCGGAGGGCGCTGAAGGTCTCCTCAAGGTCGGCGATGTGGTTCATTGAGGATTTGCTTTTTACAAGCATGTCGTCCATGTAAACCTCCATATTGCGGTCGATCTACTCTTTGAAGATCTTGTTCACCAGTCGTTGATAGGTCGCCCTGTATTTTTGAGGCCAAAAGGCATGACCCTGTAACAGAAAAGATCGTCAGTGATAAAAGCAGTCTTTTCTTCATCCTCTGGTGCCATCCTGATTTGATTGTAGCCGGAGAATGCATCCATGAAAGTGAGAAGCTCGTGGCCTGAGGTTGCATCCACTAATTGGTTAATTCTGGGCAGAGGGTAACTGTCCTTCGGCAGGCTTTGTTCAACTTTTTGAAGTCTATACACATCCTCCACTTGCCGTTCGCCTTCTTGATGAGAACCACATTGGAGATCCAGTTCGGATAGTTGACTTTCTAATGAACCCGGCTTTCAGGAGTTTATCAACTTCCTCAGCTATTGCCTTCTGCCTTTCCGGTGCATGACCTCGGATTTTTTCCTTTATCGGCCGATGTTTGGGATCAACAACTAGACGGTGTTCCATGACTTCTGCATCAATCCCTGGCATGTCTGCCGGAACTCAAGTGAAAACATCCGCATTCTTTTGTAGAAAATTGATGAGCTGTGTCCGTACCTCTTCTCCTAGATTGGAGCCGATCTTCACCATGTGCCCTTCATTCCCATCATTCAAGGGAATTGAGACAAGATCTTCAATTGGCTCACCCCGTTCTTCAGCAAGGTCATCGTGGGTGTCTAATCCATCAACCAACAGGGGTCAGACTGACCATTTCTTTTGTAAGGATATGTTATAGCAGTGTCTTGTCAGGACTTGATCTCCTCTGATCTCTCCGACCCCTTGGCTTGTAGGCAATTTCAATTTCAAATGGTAGGTCGATACCACAGCTTGGAGGGCGTTGAGGCTAGGTCAACTGAGTATTGCGTTGTAGGCAGACGGTGCCTTACTACCAGGAAATCCACTTGCGCTCTAGATTATTTCGGGCACCGACCTGCAACTACGGTCAAAGTTATTACTCCTTCCACTAGCATAGCATCGCCAGTGAACCCTACCAATGGGGAGCTTATCGGCCCTAATCGATCATCCGAAATAGATATTTTTGAGAATGCATCGTAAAATAAAATATCGGCCAAGCTTCCATTATCAACAAGAATGCGGCGTACATCATAGTCAGCAATATTTAAAGAAACTACGACTGCATCATTATGGGAGAATTAAATCTCCTGGGTATCTTCTTCAGTAAAGGTTATAGATTCTTCAGTCTCTGCCGCTTGGGCGGTCCAACCGATCCACTAACTGCTCCCCACCGGGGTCCTCTAGAGATGGTGTTGATGATCCCGATTGGAGGTCGATCTTCAGGCTGTTCTTCCCTCCGTGGCGGCCCTGGTTGTGGTAGGGCCCTCGACTGATCTTCTCTACCTTCAGATCGGCGTTGGATGAATCTGTTGAGCCGACCTCGTCTGATGAGCTCCTCGATCTCATCTCGGAGCTGAATACACTCCTCTGTGTCATGGCCGTGGTCACGATGATAGAGGCAGAACTTGTTAGGGTTGCGCTTCTCGGGATGTGTGCGCATCTTTTCCAGCCTTGGTAGTTGCTCTCTGATCTCCATCAGTACTTGAGTTTTTGGAGCATTGAGAGGGGCGTAGCTGTGGAATCTTCCTGGGGGAGAGCTCCGCCAAACTCTACAGTCCGAGGCTTCTCTGCCTACGAGCTCGGGGGGAGTTTGGACATGCTTGTGTCCGGAGGAGTTTGAGAATGTGGCCGAGCTTCACTCAGTCTTTTTCAGCTGCGGGCTTGCTGGAATCACCCGCCTGCCGCTCCTTCACGGCCTCCTCATCCTTTAGCTTGAAAGCTTCCTCTGTCCGAGCATATCCTTCGGCCCGAGCTAGCAAATCAGCGAAGTCCCTGAGATACTTCTTTTCTAAAAAAAATAGAAGGTCATTCTTTTGAAGATCGCTCTTCAGGGCGGCCATTGCAACTGATTGGTCCAAGTTTCGAACCTCCAATGCAGCAGCGTTAAAATGGTTGACATAAGTTCGGATGGATTCTCCCTCCTTTTGCTTGATGTTGATGAGGGACTTCAAACCTCTCCGAGGATGCTCGGTTGCTGATGAAATGAGCCTGCAAACTGGTGGCTCATTTGATCAAAAGAGAAGATAGTACCTGGCTTCAGTGTCGAGTACCAATTTCTTGCTGCTCCCTTCAAGGTAGATGGAAAAGTTCGGCACAGGATGGCGTTTGGCATGTCATGAAGCAGCATCATTGTTTGGAAGGCCTCCAGGTGGTCAATCGGATCCGAGGTCCCATCGTAGCTTTCAAATTGAGGGAGCTTGAAGTTCGACGGGATCGGTTCCTGCATAATCTTTTGAGAAAAAGGAGGGTCAGTATAGATATCTCACCGTAAGTAAGGATAGCATGGCGGAGCTCCTCGATTTGTCGGTTCATCTCTTGGAACCTTTGATCCAGGAGATCCTCTCGATCTGGATCTCATGGGTCTTCTGGTAGAACGGTGATAGGGACCCTCTGGGGTGGAATCATGATCAGACAGAGGGCTCTCCACCTTCTGCTTCCCTTTTTGGGAAATACAGGGCGACTGGTCCAAGTGGGCCGCCCGATCGTCGGATTCTGAAACTCTGACGATGCTTTTTCCAGCCACACAGATGCCTGCGGCTGTTGCTGCTGCTGCTACATGGCCTGCACTGCTTCGGTGAGGCCCCTGACCTGCTGAACTAGCAAGTCGAACTGCTCCTTGCCGACTACCATTGCCGAAGGAGGAGGATCCTGAGAAACTAGAGACGAGGTCGGAGCTGGCGGATCTTGCTAAGATCTGGCCATGGAGGCCATATATCGCCTGGTGGATGCCTTTCAGGGAGGCA
The DNA here is from genome assembly GCF_000442705.2 of Elaeis guineensis. NCBI lineage: Eukaryota > Viridiplantae > Streptophyta > Magnoliopsida > Arecales > Arecaceae > Elaeis > Elaeis guineensis. Next base: position 50,794,961 of record NC_025999.2, on the reverse strand, counting down.
TCAGGTTGGAATCTGGTCGGAGAAGAAGAAGAAGATGTCGAAGAAGATGACTGGAGACAGTCCTGTTGAGTGCTCCTTAAGAACAAGGGTCCTGCGAAGACACAACCCTTCCTCTAATGCCAATTCTGTTGGTGCAGAATTTCATGATGCTAGAGAAGCTGGAGTCGAGGGGATCACGGCCGCCGTCGGGACCTGCAAGGAAAGTCTAAACCAGAGTTGGGGGTGCTCGGCAAGACCCTCCGATGGCTCAAGTCAGTATTCTGCTTCAACAGAAATGGAGCACTCGATTCGAAATTTTAGCAGAGTTTAGAGATAGTACTTAGAGCCTCGAGGAGAATGTATCTGGGGGGTCTCTTTTATAGACAGAAGAGCGTAACCGATTGACAGCGACGTCCGTAACTGCCTGGTAGTGGTCCGTTCGGGCCACGTGGAGTTTGTTACGGAGAGTAGTGTGTCTTGTCGCGACTTGCTGGAGAGTGGTGGGGCCACGTGGAGTTTTTTACAGGAGTGGAGTGGTGTCCGTTGTCGCGACTTGCCAGGGAGTTTGGGCGGACGGCTGAAGCTCGGTTGGGAACGTCTGGTGGAGCGAAAATAGCTTTCTGTCTTAGCAATCTAAGAAGCTGATGTTTTCGAGGTTGCTGATGGGTTAACTATTGTT
>NC_025999.2:50765814-50794203 GCF_000442705.2 Elaeis guineensis | reverse complement strand
TTAAGGATAGGAATTGGTTGGTTTTGATTTGAGTTCAAAATGGTTTGAATTTCAACTTAAAACCTTATTCATATCTTTCTACATGTTGGCTATTTTTGAAGGGGCTCATTATGTGCGAGAAAAAGAAGTCTTTCTGATAGTTTTTCATGTCCAATTTTCTCTGATAAGTCCTTCTTTAAGTCAGATAAGGGAGAGAAAAGTTAGAGTCAAATTAAAATTCAAAATGGTTTGAATTGCAATAAAGTCCAGCCTTTATCCTATCTTATCTAGTTTGTGTGACAACCATAAAAAAGTCATAATTTTGTGTGCCAAATATAGAGAGCTTTTCACCATGAGATGTTAGAGAAAAAGAAGGGTGAAAATCCTTCTTTGGGGTGTGAGGTTTGGATAGGTTTCCTTCTTCATTGGTGTGAACAAAAAGGAGACCGTTCTCCTCTCGGGTGAGCGATCTAGAACTGTTTTAGGATTTTGGGTGAGAGAAAAATCATAGAGAAGAGAGTCTTCATCAGATTTTTCTCCACCATCTAATATCTCCCTCTACTCTATCTTCGACATCGAAAAGGTCCATGATGATCGAAGGAAGAGATCAAATCAGATCTTCTATCAGAAACTGACTGCGCGAGCTAGCACTCCCACGGAGGGTTGATTGGTTCGAGGACTTCATATGGATCATTCATAGAGACCGGATATTTATGCAACTATGAGCGACCAGAGAGGACTTCTAGATCTACGTTCTCAATTGTGAAGTTTGACTACCCACGCTCAGATATTTGGGTTTGAAATCTTAGAAGTGGTGGATTAAATCTATCCCTAATTATTGTTCTTATTCAAATGCTTATAATTTTAGATTCAGATTTTTATGTATATAAATTCATGTTATAAATCTATTTGTAGGAGTTTTAAGATCAGATCTTATGCATATATTTATAGAGTAAATAGTTTAATCTAATATTCTTCTATTAAAAATTTTTAAAATGCATGCATGAAATCCCTACAAGATCTTACAAAAAATTCTCTGTTAAAATAGTTTTCCCACCAAAAAAATTATTTACGATGAAAAAAATTTTCATCATTAACTCTATATTATTAGCGATGGAAAATAATTTTCGTTGCTTCTAATTCCCATAAAAAAAATTACCCCCATTTTCTAAAAAAATATTTGCAATAAAAATAAAATATTTCATCATTAATTCTCTTATTAGCAATGAAAAATAATTTTCATCGCTAATAATTCCCATCAAAAAATAAAAAATTATTGACAACGAAAAAGATTTGTCGTCAATAATGTTATTAGTAATGAAAACTAAAATTTTATCATCAATAATTTTACCAAAGAAATAAAAAATTCTCCACTAAAAAAAAATTTCCTCTTAAAAAATTGTATAAAAAAATTTATTTACAGTGAAAACTAAATTTTAGTCATTAATAATCTTATTAGCAATGTAAATATAGTTTTTATCAGAAATAATTTTTATAAAAAAAAATTTCTCAATAATAATTTCATAAAAATTTAATTTTAAATTTTTCTCACTAAAAAAATTTTCTATCTAAAAAATTTGACAACAAAAAATGATATTAAAATAATATTCATGATGAAAATAAAATATTAATAAAAAATTTATATAAATAGTTAATTTTTGATTTTTTTTAAAAAAATTATGTATATAAAAAAATTACGTACGTAAAATAATGACGTAATCATGTATCGTCGGATGAGAATTATTTTTCTGCTGATGCATTACAGATGTTAACTAACAATCAAACATAATTTATAATTAAAAAAATCTAACTAATTAGATTTATTTTTTTGATGGCAATACTGCCATGAGTTGATCGAAAGGTTTGAATGGATATTTGAACTCAAATTTAATCTGTGAGCAGTTAAGACCCTTAAAATCTGACGCAAAAGGAGCGTAGTAGAAAAGATAATATCTGCTCAAGAGTATGTCAATCTTGAGATAAAACTTGAACTGGATAGCAATAATAAAAGTTCAGCTAGTTAGAGAGTATCTTTGACAAACAATCATTGCATACCAATTAAGATCATGAATGCACTCTTGAAAAATAATACTGAAGGACCCAGCAAAGGCCTTCCGCACATAGTTTAGAAGTAAATGACATGTTTTAGTCCATCGAACAGTTGATAAAGTTTTATTCTTTATACAGTTAAAAGTTGACATTTTTTCTGAATCAAATTTCTTGCATTTAATTTTCTAAGGCGGTTTGCTCCTAGATCTTATAGATGGTTGATTCAGTTATGGGTGAAGAATTTTATTGCATCATCCAACAAAGTTTGGATCTGGGAGAATGATTCTTTTTCAGTATCGGAAGCTATTTTTTTAAATTTATAATTTTTAATTATTAATGATGAAGTTGTTTCATCATAAATAATAAAATATTAGCGATAAAATTTTTTTATCATCAATAATTAAGATCCAATATCGTGTTTTAAAATATAAAGATCAAGTACCATATGAATAACCATTTTATAGATCATGTTTCAATGTATAAAGATCCAGTATCATCTTCTTTCTATATTCCTGGGCAGATACAAGGCCTTTGTACCTTGTGATCTTTGGTCAATCTATATAACCAACAACCTATACAAAATTGAGCAATGAGACAGATTTAGAGAAACTTAAAGATAAAAAATATTGTCCCAATTAATGATCAACTTTTGATTTTTTTTATCATAAATAATAGACTATTTATGATAAAAAATATATTTTCATCGCAAACACTAAGTTATTTATGATGTAATATTTTTATCATAAATAATCTATAACTTTTATATTTTTATTTTTTTAAAAAAATATTGGTGATGAAAATATTTTCATCACAAATAATTGATATTTTATGATGACAAAAAAGTTTTCATCACTAATAATCTATAATTATTAATTTTTTTAAATTTTTTATTTTTTTCATATATTAGCATTGAAAATTTTTATTGTAAATAGATAAGTATTTACGACAAAAAGCTACTTTCCATCATAAATACTCAATTATTTATGACGTAAGATTTTCATCACAAATAATCTATAATTTTTAAATATTTTAAATTTTTTATTTTTTTTTAAATATTAGCGATAAAAATTTTTCACCGTAAATAGTAGAGTATTGATGATGGAAAGGACTTTTCATCATAAATACTCAACTATTTATGATAAAAATTTTTATCACTAATAATATATAATTTTAAAATTTTTAAAATTTTTTATTTTTTTCATGTATTAGTGATAAAAATTTTTCATCGTAAATAATGTAGTATTTATGACAGAAAGCTAATTTTCATCACAAATACTTCTCTATTTATGATGAAAAATTTTTATCACTAATAATATGTAATTTTTAAATTTTTAAATTTTTTTATTTTTTTCATGTATTAGTGATAAAAATTTTATTGTAAATAGTAGAGAATTTATGATAAAATATTAATTTTCATCATAAATACTTAATTATTTATGATGTAATATTTTTATCACTAATAATCTAAAATTTTTGAATTTTTAATTTTTTTTATTTTTTTAAATATTAGTGATAAAAAATTTTCATCATAAATAATTGATATTTATGATTAAAATTAGTTTTTTATCATAAATATTCAATTATTTATGATGTAATATTTTCATCATAAATAAATATATAATTTTTAAATTTTTTATTTTTTTACATATTAGCAACGAAAAATTTTTATCGTAAATAGTAGAGTATTTATGATGAAAATTAGATTTTCATCATAAATACTCTACTATTTACAATAAAAAAAATTTATCACTAATAATATATAATTTTTGAATTTTTAAAATTTTTTATTTTTTCATGTATTAGTGACGAAAAATTTTCATCATAAATTATAGAGTATTTATGATGAAATACCAATTTTCATTACAAATACTCCAATATTTATGATAAAAATTTTTCGTCACTAAAAATCTATAATTTTAAAATTTTTAAATTTTATTTCATATATTAGCGATGAAAAATTTTCATTGTAAATAGTAGAGTATTTACAATGAAAAGCTAATTTCTGTCATAAATACTCAACTATTTATGATGATAATTTTTTATCACTAATAATCTGTAATTTTTAAATTTTTAAATTTTTTTATTTTTTTCAATATTTATAATAAAATTTTTTCATCATAAATAGTAGAATATTTTTGATAAAAAGTGACTTTTCATCACAAATAGTCTACTATTTATGATAAAAAAATTTATCGCTAATAATCTATAATTTTTAAATTTTTAAATTTTTTTATATATTAATGATGAAAATTTTATGTTGTAAATAATTTATATTTATGACAAAAATTCACTTTTCATCATAAATACTCTACTATTTATGATGAAAATATTTTCATCACTAATATTTTAAAATTTAAAATTAAAATAATTATTTTATTATTTATGATAAAAATAATCATCATAAATAATTAGTATTTATGATGAAATTTTTTTCATCGCTAATATGATACTATTTACTATGAAAAAAAATTTTATCGTAAATAATTTATTATTGATGATGAATTTATTTTTTCATCGTAAATACCTTTATTGTCGATGAAAAAGCTTTTGTCATAAATAATTTTATCACAAAAACTCTCTTTTCTTGTAGTGATATCATGACTATCTAAAAGTGATGAAATTTGATGAAAATTATTAAAATATCTTTCAGTGGTAAGTTACCATTCAATTCAATCTTTCAGTCAGACAATATCCCAGATGAGTTGTAGATATGGAATCATGTCAAACCTAATTACTTATCTAAATATACTCGATCAGAATGTGATGATTCAGTTGATAATACGTTAGAAATCTCTTTCTAATTATCATCCTACTTTGGTCAAAGACTTCCAAAATCATCAATCTATGAGATCACATAGGATGTTTGCTCTCTTTATTAGGAGTGACTGATCTCTTATTGACCACTCACAACCTCTATGCATACTTCACCACATCCGAACACCCCACACAATGATCAGAACAAATTAGAAAGTGAATCAATACATGGATTCACGTACATAGGTGTTAGATGTATATCCTGAGCCAATATGGCTGACACATTACAATAAATCTAGGATATAATTTTATACTTAATATATTGATATAATCAATAAAAAGATAAGTTTATTTTTTATTCAAGTGTAATGTGTCTTTGAATCATCTATGGAATTAATTTTTGATACATATTCTCAAAGAGTTGAGAATTAGAGACATGTATTTAATTTCTAAATGCTTCCGATCATAAGATCATCATGAGGATGGTGATCGATCCGAATAGACTGACGCACAGATCACTTCCTTCGGGATAGATGGGTCTCTAGTCCACAATGTAGAGACACTGGATGAGGAGTACGGATAGTTGTTAGAGAACAACTAGTACTGAGCATGACCATACGAGAGATCACTTAGATTTCTACTCGATCATTAGTGATCGTCTCGATGCTGTAGTTGTATGACTGGTCTTTTGACTTGAGATGGCACTATTACTCACAGTGAGGCTACTGGAGTTTGATTGACACATAAACATGAGTCTCAATGAGCCCTTGTAGTAAAAATTAGCGACAGTTGGTCCACTGTAGGAGTGGGGTGTGCATCAATATGGGATCTATCGATCTTGGTAGAAAGAAGTAGTCCTATAGGATTTGAGAGGCTAAGCCCGAGAATCTATTACCATAGTAGTATGATTGATGGAAAAAAATTTCTATAGGAATCACATTTGGACTTGAGCTGATCGAATCTATCATATGACCGATATTGAGGTTTGATGATTTATCCATGACCTGGCATCTAGTCGGAACTCACGATAGAGAGACTGAATCATACATTAACTACATCTAAAGGTTCATTTCAATTCTACTGGATTGCCACTATATACTACTAGGTGTCACTGGTGGATTGTGAGAGCTCATTAGGATTGCTCTGGATCGACAATCTTTGATGAGTTAGAATGAAATTGTTCTGACCTATTGAAAAGAGTTTCAATGATATTTTGATAGAGATCATTGTATATCTCACTACCAGATAGAATTGAACCTATGAGATCACACAACCAAAGGAATTAGTCTGAAATTAGTAATTGAGCTTATGAAGTATCAATTGGGTTTAGAAAAATCTGATTGGGTTCAAGGTAACTTTGCTAGCACATGGTTTGACCTAATTTTTTTTTCTGTTTGGATTTCTTATTTTATAAGATAATTCAAACTTAATTACCTTCTAATAATCTAAATGAATTAGATTCATTAGACTTCAATTTTTAGGTATCTAAGATTTTGGATCAAATGAATTAAGGATGCAAGTCTCTTATTAATTTTCTTGATAGTTATTATAGGGTGCCACCTTGATTGGATCAAGATGGGCGTGTCCCATGATTAGAGGGCCTTTTGATTTCATATGGGGTGTCTCTTGGGTATAAAAGAGGATGTGAAATAATGGATGCAAGGGCTTCAAGAGTTGGCACCCAATAGGATTCCTAATGTAAGTTGAATAACTTAAGTTATTAGAAAATCTAATCCAAATAGGACTTGTATTATGAGATTGAATAGAATTCAATCCTCATGTCTATTTAAAGGGATCTCTCCTAAGGTCCCTAGAGTATCCAAACCAATAGTCCTCCACTCCTCATAGATCCCCCACGCCCTCTCTTCCTCTCTCCCTCTCTTCTCCTTTGGCATCCTCACGCCATAGCACTTTGGGGTGTCCCAAGTTCTTCCTCATGCCCAAGGCTGTTGGGCATCCCACCTTGCTGGTTTTCAATCCTTGATAGCAGCACTAGCAAGAGAAGAAAGGTTAGAGAAGAGGAGAAGAAAAAGATCAAGGAAAGAGATCAAGTGTTAATCACAATCCAGGCTTCGTTTGGATTCAGCAGACTGAATTTTTTTAGAGAAAAAAATTCAACTTGAAGAGGGCTGTTCCAAGCTGATCCCGAGTAGATATCTGTGAAGGTCGGACACTTGTGCAGCTAGAAAAAAACTACTTCTTTTCTAGATCTAGATTTGAAGAAAGGGATTGTGAAATAGGTATGCGATTTGATGACCATCTGAATTTCAGCATATGTCAATTTAAGCACATGGACTAGATCCTTATGGTTTTATATTTTTATGCATGCATAATTCAGATTAAAAGTATTTTAATCTTATATTCTGCTATGATGTTTAGAAAATAAAGTTTTAAAATACACATGTATATCCCAAACCTCAAATTCCAACAGTAGTACCAGAGCTACGAGTTTCATATTACTGAAATTATCATACATATTTTGAAAAGTATTTCAAAATCTGATTATTTTTTTATGCATGAGATGTATAGATAAATTTTTGAATCTAAAATTTGATTTTAAATTTTATTTTAAAGTATATAATTGATATGTGAAAACATGCATAGATCTGAATTTTGATCTAGAACCATTTTTAGTTCATGTTCGCATGATATGTAGATGCATGCATAAACCTAAAATTTTACATGATCTAATTCATGATTCATATATAAGATATGTGATTACATATTTAGGTCATAAGATTGCTTTTAAAATGATTCATGATTAGTATATGAGATGTATGATATCATGTAGTAGATCTGAGTTTTATTTAGATCTGAATTTTACATGCATATATGCGATATATGTTTGTATGTTAAATCTGAAAATTATTTTTATGATTTAAAACTTACTTTCATGTAATAAATTTAGATCTAAAATTTATGTTTATGCATGAGAATTTTGATCATGAAAAAATCAAAAATTAGGTCATGTAATAGGATTGCATCTAAGATTTTTGATTTGAATCATATGGGTCTAATTCAATTAAATAATTGATCAAACCAAATCAAGTATTGATTAGGATCAGATCAATTAAGTTAAATGATCATGCAATTATTGTTAATCAAATAGTTTGAGTCCTATATGTAAAATCGATTAACCTAAGGATCTAATTTGGCTCAATGGTTTGAGCTTGACTCACTTGAGCTAACCTGTTTGGACCAATTGACATATTGATGTCTAAGATAAGTAATTAAGATGTGATTATTTAATTGGTTCTATTCGCTTACCTGATCAATATATTAGTGTCTAAGAAAAGCAATGGGGGACCTCCACTGATCTCTACTTATCTGATCAATTTGGAAGATTGGATCTTGAATAGGGTTACTTAGCGATTTAGTTTGGCCCATGCTAATTAGATCGATCATATGATGATTAATTAGATGAGACCTAATCCTAAACCTCTTCACAAATATTAAGTCCACAGGTCTTCCACCATTATAGATATGCGGGCATGCTACCGATGTTGATTGTTCTCGGCTGGTCACAGTGGTTCGTTACATCAAGAACACGTAACCACTCTATTAGCAAAGAGTTGCTCTAGGATAAGGATGGGGTTGGGCTCAATAACTGTTAGGTGAGAGACCTAATGACAGTCTTGCATCTACTTATGAATGGTGGGTTAGCTTAACTAAGGAGTGTGGACAATAACTGTTAGGTGAGCCCACATAACCTAGAGAGCAAGTCACTGCAACATGCTTAAAAAAGCATCTGGGCAAAGAGTTGCCTACGCATTAATGTGCATGTTACCAATAACTGTTAAGTGAGGTGCATGGCATCGGTGGAACCACAGCACCCACTAAAAATCCTTTGTCACGTTAGGATTTTTGTTTCTTTCTCAGAGAGTGGAGGGATCCGATAAATTAGTGGGAGTCATTGTTTGCATCTTAAAGTCCATAGAAGCAAATAAAATATTAAGTATAAAAGTCTAACTTGAATTTCTACTCTCGTAGTTAAATAATATCAGCCTCAAACTCTTTAGCCCGCATCTTTGAAACCAATCATTTGATCAGTATAAATTATAAAGACTGGCTCAAAAATCTTAGGATTATCCTGACATCAGAAAAACTAGATCATGTACTCGATCAGGAATCCATAATGTTACCAAACTATCCTACTGCTGAGCAAAGAGCTGTTTTTAAAAAGTGGATGGATGAAGACAGTCAGATCAAATGCTATATACTGGCTTCCATGTCAAACGAGTTGCAAAGCCAACATAAGCATATGCCCACTGTCAGAGCTATGATCACTCACCTGCAAGAGTTGTATTGTGAACAGAGCCATACAGTGTGCTTTGAGGTGTCCAAAAGACTCTTCAATCTAAAGATGCATGAAGGATAGTCTGTCCATGAGCACTGTATGATAGTAATCAAGGACATTAAGGAGCTTGAGAAGCTCGGGCTTGAAATGCAAAAGAAATTACATATGGATTTGATCATTCAATCTCTTACAAGTTTATATAGTCAATTTATTATAAATTTTCATATGAACAAACTTGATTGTACTATACTTGAACTGGTCAACATGTTGGTCACTACGGAGAAAACCTTGAAGAGTTCAAGGGGCACTGTTCTTGCTGTGGAGTGGACTTCTTCTAAGAGAAAGTCTATTGGGAAGAAGAAGGTTAAATCTGCTAAGAAATAGAAAAAAGAAAACAGGCCAAAGAAGGAAGTTTCGAATAAGATCGAAGCAAAGGAAACATATTTCCACTGTCATGCTGAAGGCCACTAGAGAAGGAACCGTCCAACATACTTGGAGAGCCTAAAGACTAAAAAAGATGATAAACCTTCAGAAGATATGCTCGTAATAGAATCTAACCTTATGATTTCTTCTACTTCTAGTTGAGCATTAGACTCTGGGTCGAGTACTCATATATGTACCTCAATATAGGGTCTAATAGAAAGTAGAAGGTTGAAGAAAGGTGACATGATCCTTCGGATCGATAATAGAGCAAAAATTGCTGTAGAGGCCATTGGTACTTATCCTCTTCGATTACCATCTGATTTTAGATTAAATTTGAAAGACTATTATTATATTTTTGTAGCTAGTCAAAATTTGATTTTCGTGTCTGTGCTAGCACAGAAAGATTTTGAAATTAGTTTCAATAAAAACTTTTGTTTCATTTATTTACAAAATAAATTAATTGCATGAGGTCTTTTAATTGACAATCTATATCACTTGCATGTTGATGAGAATATGAATTTAAACGAGCAAGTAGTGAGTGCCATAGGCCAAAAGAGATCCAGAGATGAAATTAACTAGAAATACTTGTGGCATCATAGACTAGGCCATATTGGAGAGGACAGGATAAACAGACTAGAGAAGGATGGGATCTTTGGCTCTCCAGAGCCGTATCCAGCTTGTGAATCTTTTTTTTGAGAAAAAATAGCCAAGTTACCCTTTGTAGGACATGGGGAAAGGACCACTGAGTTACTTGCTCTAGTACATATCGATGTGTATGGGCTATTTGATGTACAGACCAGGGGTGGTTATGTTAGATGTGTGTCTTAGAAGCCAATCTTGACTGACACATACTTTTCTCTCGGGTATGTTTTGCACTTGTTGGGTAGTCTTAATTACCAATCAAGTCTATATACCCATGATTTGTCTTAAAAATTAACAAAGATGATTTTATATATTCTCAAGATGTTGAGAATTTGAGACATATATTATTAATGGTTAATTTCTAAATACTCTCGATCGAAGGATCGTCATGAAGGACAGTGATCAATCCATTCGAGATCGGTGCATGGATCATCTCCCTTTAGGGCAGATAAGTCTTGAGTCTGCAGTGTAGAGACATTGGGGTGAGAGTGCAGGTGGTTGTTAGAGAACAACTTACACTGAGCGTGACCAACATGAGAAACCACTTGGATGTCTACCACTCGTCAGTGATTTTCTCGATGCTGTAGTGATGTGACTGATCCTTTGACCTGCGGTGTATTGGCTATTCACAGTGAGGCTATATAGTTTGACTGCACGTTCCTTTGGTCCCTAGCCATATGGGTTCTTGCTATGTATATTGGCTGTAGGTTCAGGTTCACTATTTGGAGTAGGACACCTAGATGGAATCTATCGATCTTGGTAGAAAATGAGAAGTCCTATGCGATTCGTAAGACTGAGTTCAAAAAAATCTCTGGCCAGAGTAAGTGTGAATACCAGAAAAGAGTTTCCACAGGTTTCACAAATGAACTCGAGTCGAGTCAATCTATCAAATGACTGATGATGGAGTTTGACGAATTCTCCATGACCTCTGTCCAGTCAGAACTCTCGATAGAGGGATTGTATCACACGATAACTACACCTAGGGGTTCACTTTTCTATTCTGTTGGGTTGCCACTACATGTTGCTAGATGTCACTGGTGGATCGTGAGAAGTCACTTAGATCATTTCAAGAATAACGATCTTTGTTGACGAGAGTTAGAATTATTTCAGTCCATCGAAAAGAGTTTTGATGATACGATGATGGAGATCATGGTATGTCTCACTACCAAATAGAATAGAACCTGAGAGGTCATACACAAAAGGAGCTTGATCTGATTAATGGTTTTGATTATATTTGAATTATCAATTAGATTGATAGTTTGAATATTAAAAACTGCTAATTTGTAAGTGTTACAGTTTTGACAGCTGCTAATTATTAGCACAGAGATTTAATTATAAGTGTTATAATTTTTTTGAGACTAATTAAATTATAAATTAAGTTTTAATTAATTTAAATCAAATTTAATTTAATTAGAATTAATTTAATTTAATATTAATTGGGTTCAATTATCCAAATCAGATTTGGATTTCAAGTCTGATTGGATCAAGCTTGACAGTCTTTTCGAATTTGGCTTGTTTCAGACTCGATTTGAATTTGATTGAGGTTCTATTTAAACTAGATGAACTATGACTCGAAGAGCACAAGATCTCTAAGACTCTCTCTCTAGAAATCATACTAAAAGGAGAAGTGGGGTATTATTTTTCTCATCTTTCTTTCTTCATGCGCGTGAAAAGAGAGGGGGCGCCAATAGTTGGCACCCCACCTTATTTGGAATTCTTTTTCATCTAAATTTTTTTCTATTTGAATTTGATTCAAAATAGGATAGAAATCTCTTAGATTGGGGTATGGAAGCATTTTTTTGTGTAATAAAAAAATTAGAGAAAGAGGATGCATGTTGGTTTTGTGCGTGAAAGATCTTTCCAATTTATTTTTGGCGCACCAATTTTTTCTTTCTTTTTCTTACAAGCCATACATTTCTTATTTGATAAGATATGATTTTTATTTCTAAGGGGGCATGAGGGATAGGGGGTGTGTGCTACAAAAAATAAAAAAAAATAAGGATGGGTGAAGAGAGGGTGTGCGTGAGATATGAGAGGTCTCTTCTTTCTTATATCTATCCTTCATATCTATGCCTCCTCTTGTCTTCTCCACCTCATGTTCCTGCCCAAATCTGATAGAGATAAGATCTAAGACAGAAAAAGAAAGAGAATAAGAGAAGAAGAAGGGTTCTTCTTCTCTTCATGATGATCTGGTTCAGATCCTGTCTGATCTGCGTGAAAGAGTTCGCGCAGCGATCTCCTTCTTCAAGATCTAGAAGAAGAGATCTAGATCAAGGATGAGGAGCGAGATCTGCAAGGTGCTAGCACATTGGTGTTCTCGATGCTCTGATCAAGCAGCTCTGTGTGGATACCAACAGAGGTTGGGTGCGTGCATCGCTACGATTAGAATCCGAGACATTTGTGGGATTCGAGGTATGAAGATCTGATCTCCGTTTATTTTTTCTAATGATTCATTTTTTATTTTAGATTTCAGATCATGGTTATATGTTTGTATCAAGATCTTTACTATAACTTTTAAATCTAATCTAGTATATGAATAAATTAAAATTATTTTAATTTATTTTTTTCACTACATAGATATCTAGAAAAAATTTTGAACTACACATACGAAATTGTAGCATTTTCTAACAGTGATATCAGAGCAAGGTTCTGATACGAACATGAAACCCCCTCAGATCTGATATCTGGTTTGTAAAAATTAGATCTGAAGGTTAATAAGATGATCACATCATTCTAAAATAAGGTTGCCCTAGCATAACCCCTGTTATGCTGAATGGTTGTCCTAGAAAGATGTAGAACATTGATTAAGGTTAAATCTAATTTTTCTATATGCTGTAATATAATAATAAGATTATTTTAAATCTAAAATTATTTCAGATCTGAAATAAATTATGAGTTATTCATATCTGAAATTGATTTTAGATCTGAATATTTTAATTAGGATGTAATTTGGATCTAGTATGTTTACTGAAATTCTTTCTACATGCATAGATTTAATATTATTGTTTATATGTTTGACATGTGAAAGATAATTAGATCTAATTTTTAATTGATTACATATGTGATATATTAGATTAAATTCTTAGTAGCTTAGTAATTGAATTAGGATAGTCACCATGGCCGTCCGATCATAAGATAATGAAGGGATTAAAGTCCCTCTCTTGCCCATTCGATGGGTTCTCTCTTATGACGTATAGAGATACCGATTGTGATATTTTCTATGAAGATGAATAGCGAACAAAAAATTATATGGGTGGCATATTTTAATTTAAATTAGATTATATATGTATTTTTATATATTTTAAATTATAAAATATTATATTTGATATATTATTTGACAACCGATCTAAAACTTAATTTCTGCAAAACCCTAGATCCAAAACCCTAGGCTTGTTTGCATGAGGACATGAAACTATGATTGATATGTCTGTGGAGTCGACTCAATTCTCGATTGGGTCGACTCGAGTGCTTGGTGAGTTGACTTATTTTGTTAGAGTCGACTTAAGACCCTGATAGGTTAGCTCATTTGCGGATGGGCCGACTCAATTCTACAGGCTAGGTCTATAGATTTCTATTTGTCTCAGTGTGTGCTTCACTGTGACAAGTCGATTCATATACTAGGATGAATCGACTCGATTCTACAAACAGCGATATTGTATAAGATACAACACAAATGGTTTAGATTAGAAAATATTTCAAGATCTAAACTTAAACCCATGTACATAATGCACTTAATTGAGAATTAAGATTTGAAATTATAAGATCTAAAATTATGAATCTAAGATCTAAATTTTAATATATAAAATATGAGCTTTCGGGTATGGGTTGAACAAATTAGATTTAGAGACTAAACTACAACTAGGGTCATTGATTAGAACAGGATAGAATCCTTTCTGATTTTGAGTAGTTGATCGAATCTAATCAAGAGTTGATTGAGATTTGGTCAAAGGGGCTCAAAATCAAATTTAGTTGTAGTTGGTCAAATTGATTCACATGTGATGTGAATTGATTAAGTTAAGACCGAATTTGGCTCAATGGTTCAAGCCTGAGTCTATAGGTTAACCTAATTAATTCTAATCAACCAATTTAGTATCTAAGGCAAGATTAGATGGTGGTTATTTAATTGGTTTCATTGTCTGATATGGCCAACTTGTTGGTGTCTAAAGAAAGCAACGGGGGGACTCCTACTAATCTTTACTTACCTGGCCATCTTGAGAAATTATGTTTTGTATTAGGTTACTTGTTGACCTGAGTTCACCCATGCTGACTAGGTTGGTCAGACATAAAATATGCTGACCTAAATCATACTAGTCACTACATCAGATGTATGTGACTAATTAGAAGAGATCTGAACCCAAATCTTCTCACTGATATTAAGTCTACAGGTCTTCCACTGTTGTAGAGATGTGGGTGCCATTTTCGATGTTGATTATTCTCGACTAATTACAGTGATTCGGTGGCATCGAAAAGGTACAACCACTCTATTGACATCAGATGTCCCAAGGTAAAGATGGGGTTGAGCCCAATAACTGTTAGGTGAGGGACCCAATGATGGCTTTGCACTCACTGATGAATGGTGGGTCAGACTTAACTAAAAAATATACCAATAACTGTCAGGTGAGGCCACAGAACTTAGAGACCAAGTTGCTGTAACATGCTTGGAGAAGCATCTGGATAAAGAGTTATCCATGCATTGATATACGTGTCACCAATAACTGTTAGATGAGATACCGTCGTCGATGGGACCGCAGCACCCACTAGAATCATTTATCGCATTAGGGTTTTTGTTTCTCCACCCGAGGAGTTTGAGAAACTTAAAAAATTAGTGAGAGCCTTTTATTTATTTTTAAAGTCTCTAGAACAAACTATTATAAGTACAATCATCTAATTAAATCTTTACTCTCTATGATCAATTCTTTCAGCTTCCAACACTCTAGTTTGAATCCTAAATATCTACCACTTAATCAAAATCAATTACATATTTTGGCTCAGAAATCTAAGAATAGTTTTTAGCTTTTAAAAATTAAGCCATGTTTTTAATCAGGTTAGCCCAATGTTATCAGCTTGTCCAATCCATAGTCAACGAGCTATACTTGACAAATGGTTGGACATTGACAAATAGGTTAGATGCTATAAATTGGATTCCATAGTTGATGAGATCCAATATATGCATAAAGACATGTAGACTGCCAATGATATGTTGATCATCTACAATAGTTGTGAGACGATCAGAGTCGCACAATACATAAGATACATAATGGGCAGTTTGTCCATGATCAATGATCAAAAACATTAAAGAACTTGTAAAGCTCGACATGCCTATGCATAAGAAATTGTTAATGAATTTGATCTTGCAATTTTTGATTCATATGGATAGTTTATGAAATTATTATATGAATAAATATTATAGTACCTTAACTGAATTGATCGATATGCTGGTAACTAAGGGACCTTAAAAAAATTTAGAGGTACATACCTAGAGAATCTAAAAAAAACATTTACATACCTTCGGAAGGTATGTCGAATTGCTCAAAATTGATCTTATGATTTTTTCTTTTTCATTAGACTTTAGGATGTATTACGCACTTTAATATAAGGTCTAAGGAAGGAAGAGGACTCAGAGAAGGTGAAGTGACTCTTTTGAGTCGGCAATTGTACAAAAGTTGCACTGAGGCTGTGAGCACCTAATCTCGGTGATTACCATTTAGATTTAATTTTTGTCATTTGCATGGTGTGATGCATTTGTAAAAAATTATTTGAGCAAAATAGTGAATGCCATTGGGTCTGAGAGATTCAGAACCAGATAACCTGAAGTATATAGATGGTTCTTTTGGCTGGGTCATGTATGAAAAAAAATGATTTGCCGATCGAAAAAAATGGGTTTTTGGGCTTGTTGACTGTTAAGTCATATCTAGTCTATGAATCATCTCTTTGAGGATTAATGACTAAGCTGTCTTTTATGGATTAAAGGAATAGGATCACTGAAATACTTATCCTAGTATACATATGATGTGCATGGCCCATTTGATGAGCCAGACTAGGAGGTTATCACTACTCATCATCTTTACCAATGAACAGTCATGGTATAGGTATATATGTGAGATACAAATCTGAAAGACTTTGAAAGGTTCAAAGAATTCACATGTGAAGTAGAAAAGATAAATCGAAAAAATTCTAAAAGTACTTCGATCAGATCGAAGATGCACTATCAAATAAGAAATTTATCGATTATCTAAAGATAATGGCACAATGTCGTGATGGAATTCTCTTTGTACACGTCAGCTCAATAGTGTATCTGTGAGAAGCGATGGCACTATATGAGATATGGTCCAGTCCATCATGAATATCACTAGCTCAATTATTATTTCTTTAGGAATAAGATTTAATTTTTAAAATTTAAATTAAGTTTTTTCTAAAGTTGGTTTCACCGCACCATATGACATATGATATGGTGGATAAGTTAGAGGATAGGTCTGTGAGAATTTATTTATAGAGTATCTCAAAAAGTGTTTAAAATATCACTTTCTCTTCCCAGTAGTTCATAATGTGATTGTAAGCAATCATATTGTTTTCTTGAAAATAGTAGAAGGATAAACTCAAAGAGAAAGTTTCTAAAGAACAACAAGTCACAAGACTTATACAATCTATTTAAGATGAGCCAGTATATGTAGTACTTCCTCCACCTCATCGATCTAGTAGGATCTCCTATCCTTTAGAAAAATACTTGGTATTCTTACAAAGAATTCAGAGAAAATATTTCTCGAGGGAGATTGGGAACATTGGGATGATCCCAAAACCTACAATGACATGATATGAAGAATCATGTAGTTACATGAAGGTCAGTGAGAGGGTCCCATGTTGACATCGATTATAATGTGGTTACATATAGAATTTTCTTTTCAAAGACCAAGGTCAAACATTCTGAAAATAAAAAGTCTATAGAGATAGATCCTAAAAGGATGTTTGGCTTTCATAGATAAGTACATAGAAGAGGTACTGAAAGGGTTCAGCATTGAAACCTTCAAGAGAGATCTGTTATTCTCTTGGGCATAGGTGTATGCCATGCTATGTACTCGACTTGCTATATCTTGCCGTGAAAGTCACGAGCAAATATTAGTTGAATCCAGGCTGGGAGCATTGGATTGTTATGAAAATATCCCTCAGTACTTGAGAAGCACTAAGAAATTATTCCTCATCTTTGAAAAAAAATTAGAGCTAAGAGTGGGAGGATACACTGATGCTGATGGTAGAATGTCTACATCAGCATGTATTCTTGAGTTATGTTGGTTTGATTTATTGAAAGGATTCCAAATAATCGATCAGTAGAAGCTGAATATGTTATAGATCTGCAAGATACATTCTGGTTCTTATGATAGTTGCAAACTTAGATGTCATACCATTGGATGCGATGATATTGTACTACAAAGATAATAGTCTATAGCCCTTGCTAAGGAGCCAAGATCTCATCAGAAGTCCATGCACATAGAATAGATACACGTGATTATATCAAGTAGAAATACATGGAGGTGAAGAGAGTAGACTCCACATGATAGTGGTAAGCCCAAGTCACTTAGCCAGCTAAACACTGAAGCTTATCTTCAAAAAATGGGACTCAGGTATATGACAGATTGGCTTTAGTGCAAGTGAGAGTTTATTGGATGTGTGCCCTAAAAGCTAATCTTGGCTGATACATACTTTTCTCTAGGACAGTTTTGCACTTATTGGGTAGTCTTAATTACCAATCATGTTTATGTATCCATAATTTATCCTAAAAATTAACAAAGATGATTTTGTATATTTTCAAGGTGTTGAATATTTGAGACATACATCATTAGTGGTTAATTTTTAAATACTTCCGATCGAAGAATCATCATGGAGGACAGTGATCAATCTATTCGAGATCGGTGCATAGATTACCTCCCTTTAGGGTAGATGAGTCTCGAGTCTGTAGTGTAGAGATACTGGGGTAAGAGTGCAGGTGGTTGTTAGAGAACAACTTGCACTGAGCATAACCAACACGAAAAATCACTTGGATGTCTACTTACTCATCAGTGGTTTTCTCGATGCTATAGTGGTGTGACTGATCTTTTGACTTGCGGTGTATTGGCTATTCACAGTGAGGCTATATAGTTTGACTGCATGTTCCCTTAATCCCTAGCCATATGGGTTCTTGCGTGTATGTTGGCTATGAAGGTTCAGGTTCGCTATTTGGAGTAGGACACACTTAGATGGAATCTATCAATCTTGACAGAAAAGGAGAAGTCCTATGTGATTCGTAAGACTGAGTTCAAAAAAATCTCTGACCAGAATAAGTATAAATACTAGAAAAGAATTTTCATGGAATTCACAAATAAACTCGAGTCGAACCAATCTAGCATATGACTGACGATGGAGTTTGACGAGTTCTCCATGACCTCCATCTAGTCGGGACTCTTGATAGAGAGATTGTATCACACGATAACTGCACCTAGGGGTTCACTTTTCAGTTCTGTTGGGTTGCCACTACATGTTGCTAGATATCACTGGTGGATCGTGAGAACTCACTAAGATCATTTTTGGATCAACGATCTTTGTTGAGATGGGTTAGAATCATTTCAGCCCATCGAAAAGAGTTTTGATGATACTGTGATAGAGATCACGGTATGTCTCGCTACCAGACAGAATAGAATCTGAGGGTCACATACAAAAGGAGCTTCACCTGATCAATAGTTTGGATTATATTTAAATTATCAATTGGATTAATAGTTTGAATATTAGAAACTGCTAATTTGTAAGCATTACAGTTTTGGCAGTTGCTAATTATTAGCGTAGGGACTTAATTGCAAGTGTTATAATTTTTTTGAAGCTGATTAAATTATAAATTAAGTTTTAATTAATTTAAACTAAATTTAATTTAATTATATTTAATTTAATTTAATATTAATTGGGTTCAATTATCCAAATCAGGTTTGGATTTCAAGCTTGATTGGATCAGGCTTGACAGTCTTTTCAAATTTGACTCGTTTCGAACTCTATTTGAACATGATTGAGGCTCTATTTAAATCAAATGAACCATGATTTAGAGAACCTAAGTTCTCTAGGACTTTTTCTCTCTAGAAATTATGCCAAAAGGAGAAGTGGGGTGTTGTTTTTCTTGTCCTTCTTTCTTCACGCGTGTGAAAGGAGAGGGGGCACTAATAGTTGGTGCTCCGCCTTATCTGAAATTTTTTTTCATCTAAATTTTTTTATATTTAAATTTTATTCAAAAAAAGATAGAAATCTCTTAGATTTGAGCATGAAATCATTTTTTTATATGATAAAAAAATTAGAGAAAGAGGATGTGTGCTGGTTTTGTGTGTGAAAGATCTTCCTGATTTGTTTTTGGCACACCAACTTTTTCTTTCCTTTTCTTACATGCCATACATTCCCCATTTGATAAGATATGACATTTATCTCTAAGGGGGCATGAGGGATAGGGGGTGTGTGCGACAAAAATTAAAAAAAAAAAGGGATGGGTGAAGAGAGGGTGTGCGTGAGATTTGAGAGGTCTCTTCTTTCTTATATCTATCCTTCATATATATGCCTCCTCTTATCTTCTCCACTTCATGTTCATGCCCAAATCTAATAGAGATCAAATCTAAAAGAAAAAAAGAGAGAGAAGAAGAGAAGAAGAAGGGTTCTTCTTCTCTTCATGGTGATCTGATTTAGATCCCATCAGATCTGCGTGAAAGAGTTTGCGCAGCGATCTCCTTCTTCAAGATCTAGAAGAAGAGATCTAGATCCAAGGATGAGGAGTGAGATCTACAAGGTGCTAGCACATCGATGATCTCAGTGCTCTGATCAGATGGCTCTGTGTGGATACCAGCAGAGGCTGGGTGCATGTATGGCTACGATCAGAACCTGGGACATCCGCAGGATCTGAGGTATGGAGATCTGATCTCTATTTATTTCTTCTAACGATTCATTTTTCTATTTCAGATTTCAGATCATGGTTACATATTTCTATCAAGATCCTTACTATGATTTTTATATCTGATCTGGTACGTGAATAAATTAAAATTATTTTAATTTATTTATTTCTGTTGCATAGATGTCTAAAAAAAATTTTGAACTATACGTACGAAACCATTGTATTTTCTAATAGATTATGCCTACTTCATTACCTTTACCGATGATCTGTCTAGGTATGGATATGTGTATCTGATGAAATACAAGTCTGAAGCCTTTAAAATATTTAAAAAATTCAGGCATGAAGTAGAAAAGCAATAGGTAAATCCATTAAGGTTCTTCAATCTGATCGAGGAGGTGAATATCTTAGTCGAAAATTTATGGAATATCTTAAAGACAATGGCATAGTCTCTCAATGGACTCCTCTTGGAACTCCTCATCTCAACGAGATATCTGAAAGGAGGAACAGGATCCTATTGGATTGATCAGGTCCATGATGAGCTTCACTGATCTATCCTTATATCTTTGGAGATATGCCTTGTTAACCACCATTCACCTATTGAATAGGGTTTCATCAATATCCGTTCCTACCACACCACATGAGATATGGTTCGGTAAGAAGTCAAGTCTAAGTTATCTTAAGACTTGGGGATGTCCAGCCTATATCAAAAGACAGATGGTTGATAAACTAGAGGATAGATTTGTAATAGCTCATTTTATAGGACATCCTAAGGAATCCATAGGATACTACTTCTATTTTTTATAAGACCATAATGTGATTGTGAGTTAAAATGCCATATTTCTAAAAAAATTATTTATCCAGGATGGTGGCAGTGAGAGGTTAGTTGAGCTCGAAGAGAAGGTCTCTAAAGAGAAAAGAGCTATAGATCCTCAGGAACCCATTGTTCATGAGCCAGTAGTTGATGTTTTTCTACCACCTTGTAGATCTAGTAGGGTCTCCCAACCTTTTGAAAGATATATAGGTATGATTACGAAGGAAGTAAAGGAAATATTCCTTATAGGAGATAAAGATCATGATGATGATCCTAATACCTTTGACGAGACAATGTCTGACATAGATTTTAAGAAATAATTAGATGCTATGAAGTCAAAAATTGACTCGATGCACTGGAATCAAATATGGACCTTAGTGGATCCATCTGAGGGTATTGTATCCATTAGGTATAAATAGATCTACAAAAGAAAAATAGGTACCAATGGTAAGGTATAGACCTATAAAGCTAGGCTTGTGGCTACAGGTTATAGTCAGTATGAGAATATTGACGATCAGAAAATCTTCTCGTCCGTAACCATGCTGAAATTTATCCGCACTCTGCTTGCTGTTATAGCTTACTATGATTATGAAATCTGGCAGATGGATGTGAAAACTACTTTTCTGAATGGATATCTTGAGAAAGATATCTATATGGAGCAGCCTATGGGTTTCACGTCTGGTGATGGTTATCATAGAGTCTACAAATTGCAAAGGTCTATATATGAATTAAAAGAAAGCTTTTCGAAGTTAGAACCATCATTTTGATGAAGCGATCACATCATTTGATTTCATCAAAAAATGAAGAAGAATCATGTGTATATAAAAGGGTTAGTGGAAGCATGATAATATTTCTTATATTATACGTGGATGATATTCTTCTCATTGGGAATGATATTCCCATGCTGACCATGGTCAAAAATTGATTGTCTAAGAAATTTTTCATGAAAGATTTAGGGAAAGAATCTTATATTTTCAAAATAAAGGTCTATAGGGATATACCTAAACGGATACTAGGCCTGTCACAAAAGCTGTACATAGAGAAGGTGCTGAAGAGGTTCAACATGAAAAACTCTAAAAGAAGACTTTTACCTCTTAGGTATGGTATTAATCTTTCCAAGATGATGTGTCCGACCACATCTGAGGAAGTACAGTACATGAGTAAGATTCCTTATACTTCGATCATAGAAAGCCTCATATTTGTCATGCTATATACTCGACCTGATATTGCCCTTGCTGTAAGTGTCATGAGTAGGTATCAGTCAAATCCAGACGAGGAGCACTAGATATCTATAAAGAACGTCCTTAAGTACTTAAGAAGGACTAAGGATTTGTTCTTGATCTTTGGAGGAGATTCTGAGTTGCGAGTCGAGGGCTATACTGACTCAAACTTCATGTCTGATCCTGATGATAGAAAGTCTACGTCAAAATATGTGTTTATTTGCAATGGTGATGCAATTAGCTAGAAGAGTTCCAAGCAACCCATCAAAGTGAATTCGATCACAAAGGTTGAGTATGTCGCTGCTTCGCATGTTGCAAAGAAAGGCTTTTAGTTCAAGAAATTCATCACGAAATTTGAGATTATGACATTAAATGCCATACTACTTTACTGCGACAACAATGGAGCTATAGTACTTGCTAAGGAGCCAAGATCTCATAAAAAATCAAAGCACATCGAGTGACGGTATCATATCATACATGACTACCTTAAAAAAAAATATGTCGAGGTGCGAAGTGTAGACTCTGTGGACAATATGGTAGACCCACTGACAAAGTAATTGAGCCAACTGAAAATAAAAATCCATCTTGAGAAGATGGGACTTAGATTTGTGGCCAATTGGCTTTATTCCAAGTGAAAGATTGTTAGATGTATATCCTAGAAGCCTGGAAAATTGTTAGATGTATATCCTAGAAGCCAATATGGCGGACACATTGTAATAAATCTAAGATATAATTTTATACTTAATATATTGATATGATCAATAAAATGATAAGTTTATTTTTCATTCAAGTATGATGTATCCTTGAATCGTCTATAGAATTAATTTTCGATGCATATTCTCAAAGAATTGAGAATTAGAGACATGTATTTGATTTCTAAATACTCCCGATCATAGGATCATTATGAAGATGGTGATCGATCCGGATAGACTGACACATATATCGCTTCCTTCAGGATAAATAGATCTCTAGTCTACAATGTAGAGATACTGAACGACGAGTGCAGGTAGTTGTTAGAGAACAACTAGTATTAAGCGTGACCATACAAGAGATCACTCAGATTTCTACTCGATCATCGATGATTATCTTGATGCTGTAGTTGTGTGATTAATTCTTTAATCTGAGATGGCACTATTGCTCGCAGTGAGACTGCTGGAGTTTGATTGATACATAAACATGGATCTCAATGAGTCTATTATAGTAGATATTGGTGACAATTGGTCCACTGTAGGAGTAGGATGTGCATCAAGATGGGATCTATCGATCTTGATAGAAAGAAGTAGTCCTATCAGATTTAAGAGGCTAAGCCTGAGATTTATGACCACAGTAGTGTAATTGATGGAAAAGAGTTTCTATATGAATCATATTTGGATTTGAGCTGATCGAATCTATCATATGATTGATGTTGAGGTTTGATGATTTTTTCATGACATGCTATCTAGTTAAGACTCACGATAGAGAGACTAAATCATACGTTAACTATACCCAGAGGTTCATTTTAGTTCTACTAGATTGCCACTACATACTGCTAGATGTCACTGGTGGATTGTGAGAGCTTACTAGGGTTGTTCTGGATCGACAATCCTTGATGAGTTAGAGTGGAATTATTTCGATCCATTGAAAAGAGTTTCAATGATACTTTGATAGAGATCATTGTATATCTCACTACCAGATAGAATTGAATCTATGGGGTCACATAATAAAGAGATTAGGTCTAGAATTAGCAATTGAGCTTATAAAGTGTCAATTGGGTTTAGAGAAACTTGATTGGATTTAAGATAACCTTGCTAGCACATGGTTTGACCCAATTTTCTCTTTCTGTTTGGATTTTTTATTTGATAAGATAATTCAAACTTAATTACCTGCTAATAACCTAAATGAATTAGATTCATTGGACTCCAATTGTTGGGTGTCTAAGATTTTGAATCACATGAATTAAAGGTGCAAGTTCTTTATTAATTTTCTTGATAGTTATTATAGGGTGCCACCTTGATTGGATCAAGTCGGGCATGTCCCATGATTAGAGGGCCTTTTGATTTCATATGGGGCATCCTTTGGGTGCAAAAGAAAGTGTGAAATAATAGGTGCAAGGGCTCCAAGAGTTGGCACCTTATAGGATTCCTAATGTAAGTTGAATAACTTAAGTTAGCGAGTGTTAACATTAACGAGCAAACTGTGAATGTCGTAGGGTCAAGAGACTTAGAGATAGTATTAGCCAAAAGTATCTATGGCACCTTAGGCTAGACCATATAGGAAAGGACAAACTCAACAAATTGAAAAAGGATGGTCTTCTTGGGCCATTGACTTTTGAGTCTTATTTGGTTTGTGAGTTCTGTCTTCAAAAAAAAATGGCTAAGCTATCCTTTGTAGGATAAGAGAAAAAGGCCACTAAGATATTCGCCCTGGTACACACTAACGTGTGTGGTCCATTCGATGTACAAGCCAAGGATGGCTATATCTACTTCATAACTTTATCGATGATTATTCACGATATGATTTTATGTATTTGATGCATCGAAAGTCTGAAACTTTTGAAAAGTTCATATAATTTAGACATGAAATAGAAAAATAGATCAAAAAATTCATAAAGATTCTTCGATCAGATCGAGGAGAAAAATACCTTAACAGAGAATTTCGAGCCTATCTCAAAGATAACGTATAGTCTCATAGTGGACACCTCCAAGGATGTCTCAACTAACGAGATATCTGAAAGAAGAAATTGGATCCTATTAGATATGGTCCGGTCTATGATGAGCTTCATAGATCTTCTTGTATTTCTCTCCGAACATGCATTTCTTTCTATAATTTATCTTTTGAATCGAATTCCCTCTAAATCTGTTCCTACCACTCCATACGAGTTATGGCATAGTAAGAACCCAGCTCTTGGGTATCTTAAGTTTTAAAGATGTCGGCCTATGTCAAGCAACAGTAAGCGGACAAGTTAGAGACTAGATTTTTTAGGAATCATTTTATTGGGTATCCTAAAAAATTATGGGATACTACTTCTATCTTCCTGAGGATCATAATATGATTGTGAGCCATCATACCATCTTCTTAGAAAAAGAGTTTATTCAAGATGGAGGTAGTGGGAGGAAGATTGAGCTCGAAGAAAAAAATCTGTGAAAAGCATCGAGTCCAAGAACCTGAACCAGTAGTGAGCCATAGATGTGGTACCTCCTTCACTACGTAGATCAAGTAGGATCTCCTGTCCTCCTAAAAGGTACTTAGGTATTCTTACAAAAGATTTAGAGGAAGCATTCCTTATTTTAGATAGGGATATTAGGAATAATCCCAAGATCTACGATGAGGCAATGTTAGATATAGACTCTGAGAAACGGATGGAAGCGATGAAGTCAGAAATTGACTCCATACATTCCAACCAGGTTTGGTCCTTAGTAGATGAAGAGAAGGAAAACTGTTTCTCTTCAGATAACTAAGATTGCATCTAAAAATTTTTTACAAACCTATATAAATAAGGATCAAATCCTTACCTGGATAGCAGAGGAATTGGGGATCAAATCTCCAAAAATCTGAAATCAACCTTTGCGGAGGTCTGAAAGTGTAGATCTTCTACTTCGTATGCATGCCAGATAATGTAGAAAAAATGGGATAAACTTCAATCAAATCACCTTCACAATCCAACCAAACGAAGGAGGAGAGGTGCTGGTGTGACGCCTCACACCAGAAAGGGGGACACCCAAAGATGGGCCCACGACAAGGAGAAAGAAGACTCTCCTTCTCTTTTCATGCCATGAACCCATGCCCAAGGACTTCTCACCATGAAAGCCCTTTTCTCTGGCCTCTTACACATACAAAACAAAAAGTAAAACCCCTTTTTATTAGGCATGTAAGGAGTAGGGTGAAGAGTCCTAGAGATCATGGACTCTTATAAGATGTCACTTCCCTTCACAATTCCACACCAATACATGTCCCAAAAAATATAGGATGCCCCTTCCCATATTTTTCTATGGTAAACCAATTCTCCAACTAATTTTTCACAATAAAAATCTCATCAAAATGTCATGCACATAAGGAGAAAAAAATAAGTTAGCAACAAGGTTTTGTAGATAATGTCAAACATTATCTATATGGTATTCAATTCAAATCACATTTGAACATACCATTTAAAATCAAATCTTAACCAAATTTGGATGTAAGATAAAAAAGGGAAAGAGGTCTTTGGCATAAAAAAATTTGATGCAAAAACTATTTGTGCATGAAGAAAAGTGGGCATTGAAAATTTGGTGGTGCAAGGGAGAAGAGTCCAATGCAATATGGACTCTTAATTTTCTTATTTGAATCCAAACCAAATCACATCTGATTTAGTCCAAATAAAATAGATAAAATCCAATCTAATTAGGTTCATAAATTCTTAATCAAATTTTAATCAAATTAAAAATTGATGAATCAAAATTCTGAACAAATCAGAGATAATTCTTCCTTAGCGATTAGGTCATCTCATAACCTAATTGGATCAAACCTAATTGAATCTAATTCAATTAGATTTTATTTAGTCCTCTTTACTCAATCAAATTAAGCTAATCAATAATTTAATTGCTAATTAACTCTTCATTAATTTATTAATACTTGGTGAATAAATTTATTATAACTTTTGCATAAAGTTAATCATCATCGAATTGATGATTAAGCCCTTGAATGATTCTCAATTATTGTTCAGTCATATAATCAGTCAGAAACTTCTTTAGAGTATGATTTCATTAGGCTCAAACATAAGCTAGTAGCACAGGAGTAAATTTTTGAACCAATCGATATAACCATCTGGCAATGGGATCTGAAGTCCGGATAGGTCGAATGATGGTGAAGCAACATTCAAGAACTTACTGGTGTATGGTTATCGTATAATTCATCCCTTTGACCCTAATACTCAAAGACTGTTAGGATTTGATGCCTCGAGATTCAGCTCACATTGAGTCCACAGTGAGGTTTGCGGCAAAAAATGGAGTCCAACGAGACTAAGATCACCTGAAACGGAGCTTGGATAGAGGAGATACGAGCTTTTAAAGTCGGCATGAGATTCGAGGTGGCGGAGGACTACCGACGACTGGCGGCGGGCGGCAGCAGCGCGGCGGCGGCGGCGCGCGCGGACGCGCTACCCAGGCCCGCGCGGGATGCGCGACCCACGCGGGCAGACGGCCCAGGCGGGCGCAGCGGCCCAACCTGGCACGCGGCCCAGGCGCGCGCAGGCCAGCGCACGGGAGCGGGCCGGCCTAGGCCAGCGACCTGCTGGCCCTTTGCACCGGTCCACGGCTAGGCCTGTGGACTGCGTGGGCATTTTCCACGCATTTCTCACGGTCCACGGCACTATTCCATGGATCGGAGCATGATCTGAGGGTGTGGGTGGCTCCCAATCTTGATCCGATGGTCCAGGGGTTATCTGGCTTTGTTTAGGACTCATAATCCTTCTCTAATTATGTTTTAAACCCTGTTTAACCCTTTAAATAGGGCTGATCGGTATAACAGAGAGGGGTGTGGTTGGTTTTCTTGCGCCGTACGAACCCGAAAAGAGAGAGAGAGGTGAGAGCGCTGAGAGAGAAGGAGCAGGAGGCTCTTGGACAGCGGTCGCCAGGCATTCAGGGGTTCAGGGGGCTCCAAGAAAGAGAGAGCTTTTATGAGGGAACTTCTAGTGAGAGAGAATGGGTGTACAAGGGTTGAGGGTGAGGTCTCCTCTTGTAAAATTCTTTTTCATAGTGAAGCTTGCATGCCCCGTGGAGGCGAGTCCTTTTGTGGCATCCATGTATTTTGATTATTTTTCTTTTGTTTTGTTTCTTCTTTCTTCCTGCTGCATCGCGTGATACTGAAAAGATCTTGGAGGTGGTGTCCTGGCTAGACATCCACTCAATAAGTGGTATCAGAGTAAGGCGGTACAAGGATGCAGATTGCATGGTGGTGAGCAAGACTGAAGATGGAGACAGAAAATAATCAAGATGGAGATCAACAAGTTCGATGGTAAAAGCAATTTCTCCTTGTGGCAGGCAAGGATGAAGGACGTGCTCATCCAACAGGGGTTAATCGATGCTCTCTTGTGCGATGAGAAGCCGACCACCATAGAGGTGAGGGATTGGAAGCAGCTACAGATGCAAGTGGTGAGTACCATCCGCATATACCTGGCGAATGAGGTGGTGATCCATATGCTGAGCGAGACTTCTCCGACGGTGCTGTGGTCGAAGCTCGAGGAGTTGTACATGGCGAAGTCTCTCACCAACACTGTTTTCCTCTGGAGGCAGTTTACCAACTGCGGATGATTGAGACAGAGCAGCAGGAGCATCTGAGCCACTTCCAGAAGATCCTCACCGACCTCCTCAGC